>NC_134725.1:41883721-42062300 GCF_049634645.1 Pelodiscus sinensis
TCTTTCTTAGGGTGGGGGGGAATGACAGGGCTGGGTCACCTCGTGCACCTCTCCCTGGAATTTCTTCATGCCCCCCCAGGGAACCAGTACCAGTTTGGGAACCATTGTCTTAGAATAACCTGTCTCCGCAAGGGGAGACTGTGTGCGCATGCCAACAGATAGGTCTTGGAAAGATGTGACTGGTGAAGATAGAGGAAGTCAGAAGGGCCATGATGATGTCAACACGCTACCGTAATCCCCAGTGGAGATGAAGTTTGAGTCTCTGAGGCAGATTAGAAAGAGTACAGGGTTTGAATGAAGAGATGGGGCTTGGAGCCAAAGTTAGAGTTTGAGATAGTGGAGAGATGAAGGGGGAGATGGCTTGAAAGAGGTGTTTGGAATGGAGAGTAAGAATTCAGCATAAGTGACAATCCATGTCACAGAGTGATGTTGGGTGTGGGACAGTGAAGGTCAGACTGGAGAAAGAGGTGCATGCATGTGAGTGTCTTTTAAAGGAATTAAAATGGAAGTAGGGTGGGAATGCAGCAATTAAAATTGTTATATAATGAACAGAGAGTTATAGTTGTGAAATTGAGATTTATACTCCATTATGGATTCCAAAATCCACTTAATTAACCAAGTCTCCTTGAGTAAAGGCAGTAAACCAGGTGTGTAAATATATTTGGAGTTTGGAACCAGCCCAGCTTCATAATCCTGAAGAAAGGTTTCTTTGGCTCAAACCCATCCTAGTTAAGAAGGGAGAAGGCGGCTTGTACTCTTCCCCTTTTCCCTCTCCTACAGGAAATCATACAATCACACTCGCATTTCACTAGCACATGCTCTCTTAAAAACTAACTCAGAAATATTTATTCGTATTGAACTGGTCTGTTCTGCATTTAGAAGGAAACAAGATGATGTGTTTATATTTTACAGAGGTACCTGAGTAGCTTTCACTAGGGAAGATAGTAAACAGTAACAAGTAAAGTTTGAGACTTGTGTATCTTCACACCTGGATAACTTGCCCCCAAGAGCAGTGTTCTCTCTAATTTTTTCCACACTTGTGTGGAATGAATTATGTGCGTTGTCATATGGAAGTGATTTGTCACACACCTTCATATTAGTGCACATAACAAATCTTTGTGCTGGGTGTAAGGCCAAAGGGTTTGGAGTGTGGGAGGGGGCTCTGGGCTTGGTCAGAAGATTGGGGTGCAGAGGAGTGAGAGCTAGGGTTGCCAGATGGTTGAAACAAAAATACTGAACCCCCCCCCCCCACATACACAAAAGGGGAAAAAATTTTGTTGAAGGAGGGAAAAAAAGAGGGGAGACCAAAGTTGTTGAGCAAAACAAAAAAGGACTCCAAGTAAGCCAAAAAAAAAAAAATTTTGAAATAAAACAGCATGTCCCCTTTAAGAGTGAGTGCAGGGATAGGAACAGGGGAGCAGTTGAGCATTAAGACCCAGGGGAAAGCATTGCTTCCCCATGTCTTTTGGCTGGCAGCTTTGGGGAACCAGGTAAGCAGGGGGGCTGGGGTGTTGGGAGTCAGGGGAGGGCTTATGGGGGGGGGGGAAGGGGGACGGCCGGGCGCTGAGTGTTTGTAGGGTTGCCAGGTGCCCGACATTTTCGCCTCCTGGCTGGGGAAAAATTCAGAAAATACCGGACAGCTCAGGTGAATAGCAGACACCTGGCAACCCTAGTGAGAGCTCTGGCTAGGGATGCAAGTTCTAGGGTGGGGCCAGCGATGAGGGATTCAGTGCTGGGGAGGGGGTTTGGGTGCAGGATGGGTGAGGGTTTTGGCTGGAGGTGTAAGCTCTCGGGTGGCGCTGGGACTGGAATGCAGAGAGGAGAGAGCTGTGGCTGGGGGTGTGATGGGATGGAGCCAGGGAGGAGGATTTTGGGGCACAGGATTCCCCAGGGCTGTGAGGGGGGAGAGGACTCCCTAAAGCTCTTTCTGGGGTGGGGCCATGGCGGAGGTGGGGCGGGGATAGACTAATCTCTCCTGATGGCAGTCTTGAGCACTTGCACGGTGCTTAATTGGCTGCTGTGCAGCCCTGCAGCTTATGCTAAGAGTAGTAAAGAACTGGTTATGAGGGTCTCTGAACTCTGAATGTAAATCCTACAATATTGGGCAAGTTCCAGAGGACTGAACAAAAGCTAAGTTGTGCCAATTTAAAACTGGGTAAATTGAATGACTTAAGTTAATTATAGGATGGCTAACTTTTGACATTGATCCTTTGCAGAATTACTGAAAGACTAATATGGGATGCACTCTGTAAAGACTTAAGGTCTGGTAGAATGAATAATGCCACTCACTGTAGTTTTATGGAACACTCATTAAAACACTGTCCAGTTTGGATAGTTGGGCAAGATCGCAAGGCTATTTGAGAGAGGTAACTATGCTGAGAAATAAAGACTTGTTTAAGACCAGAGTAAGTAAACATCAATCATTTTTGGAAAAAAATCAATTTGGATTTTTTATTTTGTTTTTTTAATGAACCTGTTTAAAATGAAATCTGAATTTAATACAAAATAAGTCCTGAACTTATAGTTTCTTAAACTTTAATGTATAAAAGAGGGGCTCACAGCATCTTTGATAAATAAGATGCAGCTTATTTATCAAAACTATAGAGTTAGATTACTTTTCTCTATAAAGATGTTTTCCCTGGTTCTAATTTTTGAAGCCATCCTGTTTACATATGGCATTGTCCTAAGTAATTTAGAAGTCAGTCTTATTTTCAAGGGACATATGTGAATAGAACCTTAAACTTCAGTCTTTCTCTTAGGCACATTTGAAAAAGTTTCTAGTCTGGTTTAATTCAGAGTCATTATTCTTACTGTTAAATCATTTAATTTTAAGCGTGAAACATGCTTTGAAATTATTTTGTGTAAAAATAAATAAATAAATAAAAATAATTTATATGATGTTCAAATAAATTCCATTTAGTGTCCTAATGCCATTTAACACATCATGGACAAAAAGTTTAATTATATGGTAAATAAGCAATACGTTCACCTCTTTTTAATACAGTGAAGTAGTGAAGTTAATAAGAATATTAAAATATTAAGCTATATAGAGGCTTAAATTTATATTGTAATGGTGTTCCCTCCTAATGAGCCAAAAAGTCCACCAAATCTTCTTCAGTTGTAAATCAATGTTTGAATGATATCAATCAATAAGAATACACCTTTCTTTAGAAGTTAACAAAGAACAGATGGAAAAGATTAAAAGGGATGATTTACCATAAATCCTTTTATATAGCCTTACTTTAAATTTAAGACACATGATAGAGATCCATGTGACATTGAGGACGTTATCTGAGCCATTATCTATCATCTTTGAAAAGTCATGGAAGATGAGAGAAATTCCTGAAGATTGGAAAAAGGGCAAATATAATGCACATCTGGAAAAAGGGAAATTAGGACAACCCATGTATAAAAGAGGGGTCCAGTCAGCCTAATTTCTGTTCCAGGAAAGATAACGGAGCAAATGATAAAAGAACAAATCATGTCAGACCAACCTGATAGCTTTCTTGGACAGGGTAACAATCCTTGTGGAAAAGGGGAAGTGGTAGATGTGATATATCTCGACTTTAGTAAAGCATTTGAAACAGTCTCACATGATATTATGAAAAAACTAGGGAAATACAATCTAGATGGGTTACAATCTAGCATAACTGGTAGATACAGATCTGGTTGGATAACCATTCTCAGAGTCATTATCGATGGTTCAGCCATGCTTGAAGGGCATGAGTGGGATTCTGCCGAGGTCAGTTTGGTGACTAGTTCTGTTCAATATCTTTATCAGTTATTCAGAGAATGGCTTAGAAAGTATGCTTATAAAGTTTGCAGATTATACTGAATTCTTTCGGTCTTCCCATATAGGTAATTTTTGTGCTGTTCTCTGCACTGTCTTCAATTTCTCCATCTTTCCTGAAACGTAGTGCTCAGAACTGGACACAATACTCCAGTTGGGGCCTAATCAGCGCAGAGTAGAGTGGAAGAATTACTACTTGTATCATGTTCACAACATGCCACTTAATGCATCTCAGAATCTTTTTTTTCATAGAATCATAGAATCATAGGACTGGAAGGGACCTCGAGAGGTCATCGAGTCCAGCCCCCCGCCCTCAAGGCAGGATCAAGCTCCGTCTACACCATCCCTGACAGATGTCTATCTAACCTGTTCTTAAATATCTCCAGAGAGGGAGATTCCACCACCTCCCTTGGCAATTTATTCCAATATTTGACCACCCTGACAGTTAGGAATTTTTTCCTAATGTCCAATCTAAACCTCCCCTGCTGCACTTTAAGCCCATTACTCCTTGTCCTGTCCTCAGAAACCAAGAGGAACAAATTTTCTCCTTCCTCCTTGTGACACCCTTTTAGATATTTGAAAGCCGCTATCATGTCCCCCCTTAATCTTCTTTTTTCCAAACTAAACAAGCCCAGTTCATGAAGCCTGGCTTCATAGGTCATGTTCTCTAAACCTTTAATCATTCTTGTCGCTCTTCTCTGTACCCTTTCCAATTTCTCCACATCTTTCTTGAAATGTGGCGCCCAGAACTGGACACAGTACTCCAGCTGAGGCCTAACTAGTGCAGAGTAGAGCGGCAGAATGACTTCACGAGTTTTGCTTACAACACACCTGTTGATACAACCTAGAATCATATTTGCTTTTTTTGCAACAGCATCACACTGTTGACTCATATTCAACTTGTGGTCCACTATGACCCCTAGATCCCTTTCCGCCATGCTCCTTCCTAGACAGTCGCTTCCCATCTTGTATGTATGGAACTGATTGTTCCTTCCTAAGTGGAGCACTTTGCATTTCTCTTTATTAAACCTCATCCTGTTTACCTCCGACCATTTCTCTAACTTGCTAAGGTCATTCTGAATTATGTCCCTATCCTCCAAAGAAGTCGCAACCCCACCCAGTTTGGTATCATCTGCAAACTTAATAAGCGTACTCTCTATCCCAATATCTACATCATTGATGAAGATATTGAACAGTACGGGTCCCAAAACAGACCCTTGAGGAACTCCACTTGTTATCCCTTTCCAGCAGGATTTAGAACCGTTAACAACCACTCTCTGACTACGGTTATCCAGCCAATTATGCACCCACCTTATTGTGGCCCTATCTAAGTTATATTTGCCTAGTTTATCAATAAGAATATCATGCGAGACCGTATCAAATGCCTTACTAAAGTCTAGGTATATGACATCCACCGCTTCTCCCTTATCCACAAGGCTCGTTATCTTATCAAAGAAAGCTATCAGATTAGTTTGGCATGACTTGTTCTTCACAAACCCATGCTGGCTATTCCCTATCACTTTATTACCTTCCAAGTGTTTGCATATGATTTCCTTAATTACCTGCTCCATTATCTTCCCTGGGACAGACGTTAAACTGACCGGTCTATAGTTTCCTGGGTTGTTCTTATTCCCCTTTTTATAGATGGGCACAATATTTTGCAACAGTGTCTGTGTGCATGTGTTTTTGCAACAGTGCGTGTTTGTGAGCTTGATTTTTCCGCCCATGTATTCCCATCTTTGCTTTGTACTGTTGGGTAGAAATATGCGTAGGTTTTTAGATTTTGTCTCCTGGATGAGATTTACAGTTTTCCCTTCTCATCTTCATCCTTGTTCGTTGTTGGATTTTTATTTTTCATTTGGTTTCATAGTGCACATGTTTTTAATTGGGCACCGGAATGTTTTCATCCGTTGTCCCTCTGTGGGGCGTGTGGACTGTGAGAACGTTACTAGGATTATCTAATTTGTTTGGAATCTCACCAGGCAATTAACCAATGTGATGCAACAAAATCTTGTGAATGTGTAGCCTACAGGTGTAGCTAATGAGTCCTCTACATCTGCTAGCATGGAGGCTGGGGCATCTTTTTTATTCACTTGTTGCTTACAATGGGTTTCACGTTTGGGGGTTTTCAATGTGTGGGATTTTTTTGCTTGTGGATGGCAGATTATTGACATTCATAATTTCTAAGGCCAGAAGGACCATTTTAGCCTGATTTCATGTGTAAGACAGGCCAGAAAATGTCCCCAGAATGATTCCTAGAGCAGAGCTGTTGGAAAAACATCCAATCTTGTTTTAAAAATTGTTTTCATTGGAGAATCTACTGCAACCCCGATACATTTTTCCAGTGATGATGATCTCCCTGCTATAAATGTAGGCATTATTTCTAGTCTGTGTTTGTCTAGCTCCATCTTCTAGCCATTGGATTGTGTCTTTCTCTGCAAAATTGAAGAGCTCATTATTAAATATTTGTTCCCTTTGTAGGTACTTCATCTTTTCTCATTCTAATAGCTCTTCTGTAGACTGAACTCCTTTGCTGGAGGCCCCTGTGGCTTGTATGAGGTTTAGGACATCCCCTGTGCTATTGGACTGCAGTGTGAAGCTTTCATTTACCACTTGTGACACTGATCTAGCAGCACTGCTTGTCAGCAAGGGCTCCTGCCATGTTAGGGAGAAGCTTCCCTTTCTGCCAGCTGCTTAATTCAACCTCAGCCATGCTGTGTCTGACGGAAGTTGTCACATGAGAGTGTCTGCAGAACCATGCTGTTGCCTGTACAGTGAGGATCTAAAATGTGAACATTTGTGCATCGGGAGAGTCGCATTTCTTTGAGAAGCCCCTCTCGGAACACATGCCTGACTCTGAGGCAATTTCCTTGCATCCTTCTAGGAGACCTCTTGCATTAGTGTGTGTGCTCCCAGCAAGTCTGATGACTGTTGTTGCTGGGAGCAGGGCTGTCCCAAGGGAAGCGTGAGGTATGGTGCCTCTTGATAATGTCCCCCAAGCAATGTGGCTCAGAAGCAGCAGGGGTTGTGCCACCCTCTATGGAGTGAACCTGTTGTTTCCCAGGTCCCTGCCTCTTTCACGTATCACATATCTGTTGCTTCATCGTACTGTGTACAGGTGCATAGTGCGTTCTTCTGTGTAGCTAGATCAGGGGTCTTTTTGCACAGTTTTCTTTTTTTTGCCCTTGTATCCACATCTTGCAGATGTGGTTGATAGATCCCTGCTGCAGGCACTCCGTGCTTCAGCTAGTGTTAGGGGAGGAATGATGATGCACGCTATCAGAGACAGCTACAAGGTCTGTGCTATGGAGGAGTGCACCATGCATACCACATGCACAGTCCTGCTTCTCAACATGCCTGTTCTCCATTCATCTCCCCTGTGAGATGTCTATTTTGACTGAGCTGACAGGAGCCAGTGAGAGAACCATGCATGAGGGCTTTCTGGCAGTCTCTTTAGGTAGCATATGTGATGCTGTATGGAATTTGGAGGATACTGTAGGATACAATGCATATCAGTATAGTAGAATGGCAAAGTTATGCCAGATATGTCACATAAGATATCTGCAAAAATGTCACCATCTGCCAAATACAATAATCATAGACCCATGAGAGGCAACATGATAGCAGCTTTCAAGTACCTAAAAAAGTGTCACGAGGAGGTCAGAGAAAAATTGTTCTCCTTGGCCTCTGAGGATAGGACAAGAAGCAATGGGCTTAAACTGCAGCAAGGGAGGTTCAGGTTGGACATCAGGAAAAGCTTCCTTCCTGTCAGGGTGGTTAAACACTGGGATAAATTGCCCAGGGAGGTTGCAGAATCTCCATCCCTGGAGATATTTAAGAGCAGGTTAGACAGACACCTGTCAGGGATGGTCTAGATGGTGCTGGATCCTGCCATGAGGGCAGGGGACTGGACTCAGTGACTCTCGAGGTCCCTTCCAGTCCTAGTGTTCTAGGATTCTATAGCACTGTTTCTCAAACTATGCTTCGCGGAGCCCAGGTCTCCACGAGGCATCTCCAGGGACTCCGCGAGGTTGACAAACTGGAAACATCGATAGGTACAACACATACAATCAGTGGACCACTGGGGCTCTGCATAAATTTTTATGCATGTAAAGGGTTCCGGAGCCCCAAAAGTTTGAGAACTGATGTTCTATAGAGTACTAGAATGGGAAAGGACCTCGAGAGATTGAGTCCAGGCCCCTGCCCTCATGGCAGGACCAAGCACCATCTAGATCAGGGGTGGGCAATGATTTCTGAACGGGGGCCACTTCAAAAAGTTTTGAAGTGGTTGCAGGCCACTCCGGAAGGGGTGGGGCCTTGCACAGAAGAGGCAGAGCCTTGGGCAAAGGGGGCAGAGCCTTCATATAGCATGAGTTGAAAAGGCTTGTGGCTCCCAGGCATCACGTTAGTGGGGCACAAGAGCTGCAAGCCCTTTCAATTCCAGCGATTTAAAAGGGCTCGCTGCTTCCAGGGGCACTAGAGCCTTGTTCCTGCTAAGATTTTTTTTATCCTTGGGCTGGCTGAATTTTCTTTTGGGTGGGCTGAAATTTCTTATGTGCAACACCAGTAGTGAGGTAGTATGTGGATGTGCACCCACCAGTACAAACACAAACCCTAGATATAAATATGTATTTTAAGTAGTCCATAGGTGTGGAAGAAAATATATTAAAACAAGTGATAATTAACAAGGAGCAATGTTTATGATTATTTAATATGAAATCAAATGTAAAGAAAATCATGGCTGAAGAAGTGGACTGTGCCCAGGAAAGCTCATGATACTATTTATAAGTTTTTGTTAGTCTCTAAGGTGCTACAGGACCATTGTTTAAGTTGTTTTAGTTAGACTAACAGCTACCCCTCTCAGAGCTTGCAGTGCATGTATCATTACCCTTTCTAAGGGTACGTCTAGACTACATGCCTCTGTCGCCAGAGGCATGTAGATTAGGCTACCAGACATAGGAAAATCCTCATCCCAGGAGGCTTACCTGGGTGGTCGACAAATACCTTTGATGTCGACACCCGCGCGTCCAGACTATCGCGCTGAGCCGACAAACAGCTGATCAGCTGTTTGTCGGCTCAGCGTGGCAGCCATGTAAATTTAAATGAAGCGGCGATTATTTAAATCGCCACTTCATTTTACTGTGTCGGGTAGCCTAATCTACATGCCTCTGGCGACAGAGGCATGTAGTCTAGACGTACCCTAACAGACAGATGCATGTTTCAAAGAGCTTGCAAGTAAAGTTTCAACCAGAAAACAACATCACTTGCTACTTCTAACTCCTAAGAGCCAGAACTCTACCAGATAGCAAAGATTTGGCTTTAATGCAATACAATTTACCATGTGCTAATTAGTAACACAGGATTGAAAAACAAATCAGTAAGATCAGAATTTTAGATATCTGCAACAGACAAAAAAATTCTCTTAATCTTTTTCTTTCTTATCTTAAGCTATCAACATCTCTTTAAACTTTGCTTAAAATGTCATCATGAAAATGTGGGGCGTGCGCGCGCACACACACACACTCACGTGCGTGTGTAACACAGGGGATCCCAGTCCAGACAATTCCCCAAGGGAGGACTAGGGGAGACACACGAAGCGGGGAGGCTGCAACATTGCTTGCAGTTCACAGGGCATGGCAGGATTTGCAGAAGAAGCAGAGCAGTCGAGCCTATCTGGCAGGCCTGTAACTTACCCAGCTTTTTATACCTGGCTGGTTGCAGGCAATGATGCAAAGTTCCCTCCTCCCCTTCATCAGCATCTTCAGCATGATCTGGGTCACATGATCGCCTTGCGAGTACAGGCCCTTAGAGGGGTGGAGAAGGGAGAAGGGTAGTAGAGGCTGGAGCCAGTACAGCAGGCAGCTGCTGCTGCTCCTGCTCCTCTACCACCAGGAAGTGAGTGTCTCTCCCCTTCACTCCCCAGCCTGAGCTCCCTGCCTGCTGGGGGCTCTGAACCTCTGCACTGCTCAGAAAAGGGCTGGGTGGCCGTGGGATGCACAGCTCACGGGGTCCTAGAGCCCTTTCAACTGCTTCTGTTTAGAGGGCTCATGCCTGTCCTTTATGCAAGCAGCTAAAAGCACTCACCGGGCTCTGGCTCCTAGGGGGTGGAGCCGGGAACAGCTGCTCAGGCCAGGTCCAGCCCTCTGAGAGACTTTGGCTCACCCCTGATCTAGACCATCCCTGACAGGTGTCTGTCCAACCTGCTCTTAAATGTCTCCAGGGATGGAGATTCCACAACCCCCCAGGCAACTTATCCCAGTGTTTAACCACCCTGACAGGCAGGAAGTTTTTCCCACTGTTCAACCTAAACCTCCCTTGCTGCAGTTTAAGCCCATTGCTTCTTGTCCTGTCCTCGGAGGCCAAGGAGAACAATTTTTCTCTGTCCTCCTCATGACATTCTTTTAGGTACTTGAAAGCCACTCTCATGTCCCCTCTCAGTCTTCTCCTTTCCAAACTAAACAAGCCCAGTTCTTTCAGCCTTCTTTCATAGCTCATGTTGTCTAGACAAATTATATGTTTGTATTCCTCAGTGTTTTGGGTTATGGATAGGTGTGTATGTCTGTATTACAGAACTTGTGCTATGCCTCTGGGTGACATGCACAGACAGTCTGTAATGCACTGCCTAGCATGCTTGATGGCCATCAAGACCCTTCAGCTAAATTGGCCCATTGGAAGAAGGGAAGGGTAATGACTTGTGACTCAACAAAGCGTGCAGGGGCACACTTATGGACAAAGCTCTCAGGCTTTCTGTCCATCTGTAGATAGCTTGGTTTGGGACAAAGGAAGTGAAAACCACGTGGCAAAAGGAATAAAATGGAGAAGATGCAGCTGTCTTATGTCATTAGCACAGTTTCTTACCTCTGGAGTAACCTTTCTACAAACAAAAGTCTGAACAAAGGATTGAATGATCTGCCCAAGTTGTGGATTTGTTCCAGTGGGACTTTCAAGTCAGCAAACTCACTGGTACGGCTAGGAATTTGATGGACTTTGAAGTCTTTGTACTGTATATGTAACTGCTTTACCATTCAGCCTCTCTTTTTGTTATTTTTTTCCCCTCTTTATAATAAACTTTTAGTTTTAGACACTAAAGGATTGGCTGGCAGCGTGGTATTTTGGGTAAGATCCAAACGTAAAGCAGCCTGGTAATGTGGGCAGCCCTTTGGAATCAGAAGAACATTTTGTACATGTGAGCAGAATTGTAAAATAACTTCTCATGGCACTGGACCTAGGTACTGACTGGAAACCAGAAAACTGGAAAGCAATAACAGGGGCTCTGTAATTTTGGCTTCTGGATAACCAGTGTGGGAGATCAGAGGCAGTTTGTGAGTGGTTGGGGAATCTGTCTTCACTGTGCTTTGGGGAGGGGTATCACCTGTGCCAAGTCCTGTGGGTGGGAGGGCTGGCCCACAGCTGGCAGAGGGCTGGAGGAATAGGAAGGGGGCCTGGTGTCTGCAGCAGGGACCAGCCCCCACCACTCACTGGCAGTGGTACGGGAAGCGCAGCAATGTGACTTACTCGTGCTGTTCTCCAGTTATGTTTCTCAGGGGTAAGGGGTGGGACCTGATCTCTGGTGGGAAGTGGAGTGGCTGGATATACAACGCAAGCTGGGGCTGCCTTGCTCTGCTTCCTCTGTTGCTGCCAGCCCCCCAACCCTGTTAGTCTCCTGGGCCACCTTGGTTGGGGGAAGTGGTGGGGAGAGGGCAGAAGATGGCTGGGGAGTAGTGAGGCCTGGGACAGATGGGTGTTGTCCTAGGCCTCCCTCAGTCTGGGGTTGGGGTGTCATGTGGCTGGTGGCCCCGGGCCTCCCTTCATCATTCACCTCTGACTGTACCAGCCAGTGTTGAGAGTGTCTCCTCTCCCTTTTGCAGCCTGCCCTAAGCAGAAGCTGGGAATGGATGCCAGGAGAGGGATCACTTGACAGTTCCCTGTTCTGTTCATTCTCTCTGGGGTACCTGGCATTGGCCACTGTGGGCAGACAGGACACTGGGCTAGATGGACCTTTGGTCTGACCCAGTCTGGCCGTTCTTATGTTATGCCTCCTAAGACTATGACTATCCAGGCTACTGCCAAGACGGTCTGGTAGCTCCCACCTCTGTCTCTCTGGTGGCTAAAGATGTACTTTGTTTCTGCCAAGGGGTTTGAGTATCTCAAACCTTTCTCCTTCATGGTGAAGGCAGATGAGAAGGAGACCGAGGCATCAAGCGATGGTTCTAAAGTTCAGGGATACTAAGCTTTTGATTTGTTTGGCCACCTGGTGTACTCCACCATGGGCTTCTGCCCAGGATAGCCAATTAACAGGCTATTTTGAACAGATGTGACTAATTCCTGGAACTCTCCCCAGAAGTTTCAAAGGCTCCTGCCTTGGGACTCTTGTGACTATTTTGAGGTGCTCATCCAGGAGGGCAAGACGATAGCCAGGACCTCCCTGCAGTCATTCTTGGATGTGGCAGACTCAGCAGCCCAGATCTTCTTATTGGGCATCTCTGTGCACTTTAGTGCATGGCTCCAGCCATTGCGTCTTCCCCTGCAGGTCCTGCAGACCATCCAAGGCTTCCTATTTGACAGCATGGGCCTCTGTGGAACAGCCTAAATCCCATGTGCATGGCCTCAAGGAGTCCAGGAATACCATGAAGTCCTTGAGCATGCATACCCTAGCCACTCAGCGAAAGGCTTTCAAGCCCCAACCAGCCATAAGACTTTCCATGCCCAGAGCTTAGCGAGACAGTTCTCGGAGGAAGTCGTCCTGTCCCTAATCTGGACAAACCTGAGGACAGTAAGCAGACCTCTCTAGGAAGGTGTCAGAGGACAGAACTCTGACTGACTGCCATGGATTCTTATCCACCTTCTTTAACCATCTGTTCCCCTTCCTCCAGCTGTGGGCTTGTATTGCTTTGTACTGCTGCACATGGAGGTGGGGTTTTCTATCCCTTTCTGGGCCTGCCTTCCTGCCGTCCCTGCCCGTTCCTCTTCAGGGATCCCTCTTGCAAGCAAACTGTATAGGAGGTGCAAATGCTCCTGGAATTGTGGTCCGTGGAGGAACCTCTTCAAGGATTCAGAGGCAGGGCCTTCTACTCCCACTGTTTCCTTGTTCCCAAAGTAAAAGGGGGGGGGGGCCCTTCAGCCCATTCTGGACCTGAGAGCACTCAGCAGGTTTGTTTCCAACCACAAGTTCCATACAGCCTCCCTCATCCGTCTCCTGGAGCTGGTGGATTGGTGCGTTGCCCTTGGTCTCACACAGCCATTCAGCTGTTGTGTCGGAAGTATCTTTGGTTTACACTGAAGGGTGCCCATTGCCAATTCACGGCTCTCTTTGGGCTGCCTTCGGCGCCTGGTGTCTTCACAACATGTATTGCTTTATCCTGTTGCCAAGGAGTTCAGGTTTACCCAGATTTGGATGATCAGCTCCTCGGGAGTCAATCTGTCCACGCAGCTGCAACTGACCCAAAAGACTCTCATGTGCCTGGAGCCCATGCTCAACACGCAGAATCACAGAACACTAGAGCTGGAGGGGTCCTGGAGAAATCGAGCAGGACCCAGCTCCATGCAAATGGGAAAATCCTTCAGTAGATTATAACTTGCCTTAGGTAACACGTCATTGGAATTTCTCACAAAGCATATTCCGGGTATGTCCTATTAATGTTCATAATCTTATGCATACAGAGTGCAATGACACAGGGAGTGACTGGGAGGGAGGGGGCTTGAAACTGCATTTATGCAGCTTATTTTTGATGCAGTAGCAAGAGGGCACCAGCCGATGGGGCAACATTGTCAAAACAGCATGCTAAGAAAACTCTCTTTACAGCACCACTTTGGAAAGGTGTGGGTGGGACAAGACTGTGTTTGTCAAGGATCGAGAGAAGGATGTTGTAGTGATTGGGGTGAGATCTTGGATGAGAATTTTAGACCTTCTGTAGGGAAAACCAGCAAGATTTAGATCAAGGCTCATATGAGGACCCAAAGAGAAGTCAGAGTCAAAGGTGACAAAAGGGTTGTAGGCCTGAATGACAGGCGGGATGGTGGTGGTGGTAGCAGTGATGGAGAATGGAGGTTGCCCTTTCCTACTTACCAGAGCACAGATTTGTTACAGAGCCTTAGGGAAGGTGTTGCACAAAATGATCAAGCAGGGAAGAAACAGATTACATGAGAGTTTGAAGTGAGCAGGAAGTGTGGAATTTCAAAGGATAAACTTTAGGTGGTGCTACCCTCACCCTGACAGTAAGGTGCAGCAAAGTGTTTTGCTTCTGTGCTTTGATTGCTAAAGACAGACCTAGAGCCTCTAGGAAAATAAAATGGTTGGTTGGTTAAGCACTTTGATTCCAGTGGTTTGTCACCTGCCAGGGATTATTAGCACTGAAGGGTCTTAGTTTGCCAGTCTGTGCCTGTGGCCTCTTGGGAAAGCTTTTAAGTTTGGTTGGTTGAGAGGAAGAAACACTATGCCAAAGGGACATAATGGTATTTAGAACAAAGTGACTTAGAAAATTTTTCCCATGTATGTACTATTCTTCTTCTCAGCCCCACTCCAAGAATCTTTTTCTGGCCTATGAAAAGTAGGTGGAGACAGTTTGGGTGGAGACAGTTTTCTATGGGTTGATAGAGTATACAAGCCTTTAATCTAGTAACAATGTCTTTAAGAGGAGGTCCTGGGCTGTTCATTTGGAAGCTAGTAATACCATGACATCCTACCCTGGCAGACGGGAAAAAGACAAAAGGACGGAAGTTTTCCCTTTTAATCTCCAGGACTTTTTGGAGGAGATAAAGTTACACAGTAAAATGTCCCTCCCTCCTTCCCATTTCACTGTTTGTCTGCTCTGTAACAGTAACCCACTTAAAACTCACGGCTCCTTTGAAGTTAATTTAAACCCTTAACAGAGTATACTGATATTGTAACCTTGGATAAAAGCACCGCCCAGCTGTGGTTTCATTTTTGCCCTTTTAAATGTGTGGAAAGAGCCCCAGTAAATTTCAAGGATTTTATGCTGGATACTTCTTAAAGAGATGTGCTATGGTTTCAAAGCTCGATTGATAGTGTGCACCAGGGGACTGTTTCTCTATTTCTCTAGATGTTTAACATTGTCTGTACTTTCTACTGGCTTAGACGTTCCCATAGATTCTTCTCCACTAACCAGAGAAAGCAGCTATTATAGCCAAGCTTGGTGGATTTGGAGGAGTTTGCAAACCCTGTTTTTATTCATATTGGAAAGACAAAACTTTGTAAGCTGAACCCTTTGGAATTGGTGAGTTTTGAGAATGTTAAGGTAGCTGTTTTTTTTCCGAGGCTTTTTGGCCAGAAGGGGTGTGTTTCCTTTCCCTGCTCCTCCCAGCTCCATTTCCTTGTTTATATAGCTGAACCGAACAACATTCTGTGTGTCAGATGCTGAATTTAAGGCTTGGTTTCTCCTGCAGAAATCAATATCTCACCCCCTTAAAGCAGAGGTTCTCAAACTTTGTGATACCACGACCCCCTTCTAAGTTGCTTGAGACCCCCCCCCCCCGGAGGGTTGGGACCCACAGTTTGAGAAATGTGGCTTTAAAGGGAGTAATTTGGCTTGTTCATCCACATTGCACATGGTGTTCTTTGAGCTGTCCACATCTGACTGTTCAGTGATAAGCTAACAAATAAACAATGATAAAATGCGCAAAATAGGATAGGATTTAGTACATGACTGTCCAATGTTTAGAAGACTGTCTCAAAAATAGAGCGATTCAGTGATGGGCCATTGAAAATAGAGCACTGGGAAAACTACTGTCTTGGAGATTATTATTGTTTAACACTTTATACTGCAGGAGGGACCTCCAATAAGCCACGGCCCTACTGTGTTAGGACACTATAAATGATCATCCCTGCTTCAAAACATTTGTAAATTAAATGACAAGACAGAACACATGGCTGAGATAAACAAGGGGATGAGCAGGAGGGGTGGGGTATCCAAAATAATAGGATGTTACTTTTAGTTAGTAAGACTCTTGTGTGCAATTCTTAGCTTACTGTGCAATTTAACTGTAAACACGACTTGCCACCTGTCCTGTTATCATATTGCAGTTTCTGTGTGCTGGCAGAGATTAACTTTGGCACCCCCAGCCGCAGTGACACTGTGGCAGACTAGCAGTAGCACTCTAGGCCAATGCTCAAGATGTGCCTTCTAGCAACTGTCAGTGTTATCTACTGTAGCGGGCCAGGTGGGTAATGAAACTCGACTGCATCACTAGAGCCGTACTGCGTTATGCCGACCAGGAATGATGCACATTCTCTGCAAGAAGCGAGACCTGTGTGCACCATAACACTGTAACCAGGGTGCACAAGTGAGGTAGTTGCCAGGATGCAAAGCCTGGAGGACAGAAAATGATGGAGGAGAAAACTGTAGGGGGTGCAGATATGCTTGATAAGGGTTCAGGTTTTGTAAGGGTGTGTGACATCGGTCCTTAGAAACTGCTCACTCTCCTCATGTTCTCATCGCTTTCAAGGTGCGGTGCTCTAATGCCTTGTCACTGGGAACACTGTTGGTAGAGTCAAGGCTCTGGTTTCCATGAGATCAGAGTGGCTCTGAGGCCAGGCCCATACCTCTGTGCCAAAGATCAGCGTACTCCTCAGAAGTAATTAGAACATCTCTGGTAGAATCTGAATTACCCATTGTGTGGGGGTGGTACCCTAAACATGTCAGAACAACCACTAGAAAAGTGAACTGCACTCCTTGTGCTTCACCAACCAGCAGCCAAGCACTAATGCCTCCTCACCTCCACAGCAAGATGGCTCCCTACACCTGTAGTGGAAGCCTGTGCAGTGACCCAGGCCTTGGCTAGACTCCCTCCTATGAGGAGAGACAGCGGTAAGCAAAGCCAACCTTCAGCTTACATTTTAAAAGTTATATTTTGCCCACCTGGGTTTTTCCTTTATTAAGTAATATCAAATACTTGTCTAGGAAAATAATAAACTGCAAATTACTGTCACAATGAAAGATGTGTTTGAGTAACCCTGGATCTCGTGATGGGAATCTATTTCTCTTCTCCCTAGCTCCAAAGCCCTGTTATACCAATGCGCCTCTGCTTTTGTGTCCCTTCAGCTTGGGATATTCCTTTGCTTCAACATGTCAGTGACTGCACTTCTTTTCTGGAGGGCCACGCCTGCGCCCATCTGCCCCAACTGTGTTCCCTCTGTCCATGACCCAGTGTCATTAGGGATGTGAAAGTTTAATTGTGTACATTGTCAACAGAGGAGCCTGGGCTTATTGGTTAACTGTCATGATTACACACAGGCTCCTGGTATGCATGAGAAACTGGCTTAAAAGCCAGCTCCAGGCACCCACCAGCTCCTGGGAATCCGCCTCCCCAACCCCACCTGGGATGAGGCATACCTGGGAGGTCGACAAATGCCTTTGATGTCAACCGCGGAGCGTCCAGACTACCGTGCTGAGCCGACAAACAGCTGATCGGCTCAGCGCAGCAGCCATGTAAATTTAAATGAAGCGGCAATTATTTAAATCGCTGCTTCATTTTCATATGCCGGGTAGTCTAATCGACATGCCTCTGTCGCCAGAGGCTTGTAGTCTAGATGTACCCTTAGTGAGCCAATAGACTGCGCTGACTGATGTTTGATTGAGAACCTGTAGTTCTTATTGGCTTTTGTCAGTATTTTGAGTGTAGTGCCCCTCTGAAATCAGGCTACTGTGTATCGGATCCTCTTGCACCACAGCAGCTTTGGGCCAGGTGAGAAGCGCCTCTCCATGGACACAATGTCCAGTGGACATGTCCAGGGAGGGGCACATGTTCCCTGGCTGTGGCTGGTCCAGGTTTATCTGTGCCCCCCAGCCACAGTGAGGAATGCAGCAAACTGTGCACTTTGCTCTGGCTCCCTGGCCGAGGGGAACAGCCAGCAATGTTCCTGGGGCACAGCTAATGTGTTTAGGTGAGGCAAGTACTCGCTACCAACTTCAGTCCTCCCCAACAGAAACACTAACCCAGGAATCGATCCCTGCAACACCCTATTGCCAGCTCTGTCCACACCTCTATCACAGTGACACAGGACCTACCCTCATCTACCACCCCATCAAAGGCTCATTCGCCTGCACATCTATTCATGTGCCAGCAGTGTCCCTCTGCCATGTCTGTCCGACAAACCCGACTATCTCTAAAGAATAAATGGACACAAATCAGACATTAAGAATGGCAACATCCAAAAGCCGGGCTGGGGGGGAGGAGATGATTTTAACCTCTGGGCACAGTTTCAAACTTGCAAGTTGCCATTCTCCGACAGAAAAAACTGACTGCAGAGAAACTGCTGAGCTGTAATTCATATGCAAATTTGATACCCTGAACCAAGGTCTAAATACAGTGTGTAGTCCTGTGGCACCTTCGAGACTAACAAATAGATAGTATCATGAGCTTTCCTGGGACCCTAACCTTAATTATAACCCTAACCCAAGGTCTAAATAAACACATGGAGTGGTTCTTGTAATACAGTAGGTTATTTCCCATTCAGGTAGTCTCACTTTCTCACCACTGTTGGAGATGAGCCACCTCCGCTCTGATTTAATTAGCACGGATGTCACACTCCCATCTCTGTATTCCCTTTTTTTCCTTTTTGTCTTTCTTTTTCTCTTCTGCCCCTGAGGAAGTAAGTTGTAGCTCATGAATGCTTATGCCATGCTACCCTAATCAATGTGTTAGTCTTTAAAGTGCCACTGGACTGTTTGTTGGTTTTGGTGAAACAGACTAACACAGCCACCTCTGATAACTAGTGAAATTGGCAGATGATCCTAAAGAATGGAGGAATAAATAATTATTAGGATTAGGTCGATGCAGAGTGATCTGGATTGTTTGGAAAACTGGGTGCAAGCAAACAGTATGGGTTTCAGTGTTGCAGAAAATAATCAGGGGCAGCCATGTTAGTCTGGAGCCACAAAAACAAGGAGTGCCACAGGACTTCTACTTGTTAATATGGCTGAATGTAAATGTGTGAATCTAGGAACAAGAATGTAGGCTATACTTGCAGGATGGAGGGACTGTATCCTGGAAATCAGTGACTGGCAAACAGGGTTGTCATGGTGGATAGTCAGCTGAATGTGAGCTCCCAATGAGGTGATATGGCTAAAAGGGCTAATACAATTTTGGATGCATAAATGTTAACCTTCAGTAAGACAGACAGAGGGATTATATTCCCTCTGTATTTGACAGTGATGTGACCACTGCTGGAATAGTGTGTCTACTCCTGGTGAAGGATGTTGAAAGATTTCTGAAAAGGTCCAAAAGAGCAATTGAAGTATTAGAAAATCTGCCTTTTATGGTGAGATTCTAAGAGCTCAATCTATTTAACAAAGGATGGTTAGGGGATGACTTGATGAGTCTATAAGTACCTATATGGGGAACAAATATTTAATAAAGTGCTCTTTGAACTATCAAAGAAAAGCATAACATGATCCATTGGCTGAAAATTTTTTACAGGATGGGTAATCATTGGGACAATTTTACCTCTAATCATGATGGGGATTCTTCATCAGACTGTGTTAAATCAAGATGAAATGTTTTTCTGTAAGATCTACTCTAGTTCAAACAGGAATTAAATAAAAAATGTCTTATGGCAGGGGTTCTCAAACTTTGTGATACCGTGACCCCCCCTCTCAGTTGCTCGCGACCTCTTGGAGGAGAGAGGGCGAGGGTTTCGGGATCCACAGTTTGAGAAATGCAGTTGTATGGTGAGAGTCATACAGGAGGCCTGACATGATGATCAGCAGTCCCATGTGTCTATAATCTATTAAGCTAGTTTCTTTGTAGTACAATTAAATATTTTGGCTAATAACATTTAACCTGACACGTCTTTTGTAGGTAACACATCTGAGGACTTGTCCCAGACTGAGGTGTCATTAGAGGAGGTTTTGGAACAAATTGATAAATTTGACAGTAACAAGTCACCGGGACCAGATGGCATCACCCAAGAGTTCTGAAAGAACTCAAATGGGAAATTGTGGCACTATTAACTGTGGTTTGTAACCTATCCTTTAAATCAGCTTCTGTACCCAATGACTGGAGGATAGCTAATGTAACAACAATATTTAAAAAGGGCTCTAGAGGCGATCCTGGTAATTACAGACCGGTAAGTCTAATATCAGTACTGGGCAAATTAGTTGAAACAATAGTAAAGAATAAAATTGTCAGACACATAGAAGAACATAATTTGTTGGGCAAAAGTCAACATAGTTTCTATAAAGGAAAATCATGTCTCACTAATCTATTAAAGTTCTTTGAAGGGGTCAACAAACATATGGTCAAGGAGGATTCAGTAGATATAGTGTACTTGGATTTCCAGAAAGCCTTTCACAAGGTCCCTCACCAAAGGTTCTTGTGTAAATTACATGGCCATGGGATAAGAGGGAAGGTCCTTTCTTGGACTGAGAACTGGTTAAAAAACAGGAAACAAAGGGTAGGAATAAATGGTAAATTTTCAGATTGGAGAGGAGTAACTAGTGGTGTCCCCCAAGGGTCAGTCCTGGGACCAATCCTGTTCAACTTATTCATAAATGATCTGGAGAAAGGGGTAAGCAGTGAGGTAGTAAAGTTTGCAGACAATACTAAACTGCTCAATGTAGTTAAGACCAAAGCAGACGTGAAGAGCTTCAAAAAGATCTCACCGAACTAAGTGATTGAGCAACAAACTGGCAAATGAAATTTAATGTGGATAAATGTAAAGAAATGCACATTGGTAAAAATAACCCCAACTGTACATATAATACGATGGGGGATAATTTAGTAAAAACTAATCAAGAAAGAGATCTTGGAGTCGTTGTGGATAGTTCTCTGAAGACATCCACGCAGTGTGCAGCGGCAGTCAAAAAAGCAAACAGGATATTAAGAAACATTAAAAAAGGGATAGGGAATAAGATGAAGAATATCTTATTACCCCTGTATAAAACTATGGTACGCCCACATCTTGAATAGTATGTACAGATGTGGTTTCCTCATCTCAAAAAAGATATACTGGCATTAGAAAAGGTTCAGAGAAGGGCAACTAAAATGATTAAGGGTTTGGAACGGGTCCCATATGAAGAGAGGTTAAAGCAACTGGGACTTTTCAGTTTAGAAAAGAGGAAAGTGAGGGAGGATATGATAGAGGTTTATAAAATCATGAGTGGTGTGGAGAGGGCCGATAAAGAAAAGTTATTTATTAGTTCCTTAAATAGAAGGAACACCAAATGAAATTAATGGGAAGCAGGTTTAAAACAAATAAAAGGAAGTTCTTTTTCACACAGTACATTGTCAATCTGTGGAACTCCTTGCCAGAGGAGGCTGTGAAGGCTAGGACTATAATAGAGTTTAAAGAAAAGCTAGATAATTTCATGGAGGTTAGGTCCATAAAAGGCTATTAGCCAGGGGATTGAAATGGTGTTCCTGGCCTCTGTCTGTCAGAGGCTGGAGTTGGATGGCACGAGACCAATCACTTGATCATGGTCTTCGGTCCACCCTCTCTGGGGCACCTGGTGCTGGACTGGATGGACCTTTGGTCTGACCCAGTACGGCCGTTCTTATGTTGTTATAGTTCTAGAAGCTCACTGTCAGGGGAGAGCTCGGAGTATGTTGTTGTGCTTCTAGTCAGCTGAGAGATCAGAGGTGGGAAAGGGTTATTTATAGGACATAGAATCATAGACTACTAGGACTGGAAGGGACCTCGAGAGGTCATCGAGTCCAGTCCCCTGCCCTTATGGCAGGACCAAATACTGTCTAGACCATCCCTGATAGACATTCATCTAACCTACTCTTAAATATCTCTACAGATGGGGATTCCACAACCTCCCTGGGCAATTTATTCCAGTGTTTAACTTCCTTGAGGGTTAGGAACTTTTCCTAATGTCCAACCTAAACCTCCCTTGCTGCAGTTTAAGCCCTTTCCTTCTTGTTCTATCCTCAGAGGCCAAGATGGACACGTTTTCTCCCTCCTCCTTATGACACCCTTTTAGATACCTGAAAACTGCTATTATGTTCCCCCTCAATCTTCTTTTTTCTAAACTAAACAAACCCAATTCCTTCAGCCTTCCTTCATCGCTCATGTTCTCTAGACCTTGAATCATTCTTGTTGCTCTTCTCTGGACCCTCTCCAATTTCTCCACATCTTTCTTGAAATGGGTGCCCAGAACTGAACACAATACTCCAACTGAGGCCTGACCAGTGCAGAGTAGAGCGGAAGAATGACTTCTCGTGTCTTGCTCACCACACACCTGTTAATGCAGCCCAGAATCATGTTTGCTTTCTTTGCAACAACATGACTCTGCTGACTCATATTCAGCTTGTGGTCCACTATAACCCCTAGATCCCTTTCTGCCATACTCCTTCCCAGACAGTCACTTCCCATTCTGTATGTATGAAACTGATTGTTCCTTCCTAAGTGGAGCACTTTGTATTTGTCTTTATTAAACCTCATCCTGTTTACCTCAGACCATTTCTCCAATTTGTCCAGGTCATTTTGAATTATTACCCTATCCTCCAGATTAGTCACAACCCCTCCTACCAAGGGGTATCATGAAGTATACAAGAAGGAAAGTTTCTAATCTAAGATTAAACTTCCCTCCTTTACAAATAAATAAAAGTAGAAAAGTGTCATGTCTGCACATATAGGCTGCGTCTAGACTGGCAAGTTTTCCTGCAAAAGCAACTGCTTTTTCGGAAAAACTTGCCAGCTGTCTACACTGGCTGCTTGAATTTGCGCAAGAACACTGACAATCTAATGTAAGATTGTCAGTGTTCTTGCGCAAATACTATGCTGCTCCCTCTCGGGGGAAAAAGCCTTCTTGCGCAAATGCTTTTGCACAAGAGGGCCAGTGTAGAGAGCTAAAAACTGTTTTGCGCAAAAAAGCCCCCATGGAGAAAATGGCGATCGGGGCTTTCTTCTGCAAAACCGCGTCTAGATTGTCATGGACGCTTTTCCGCAAAAAGTGCTTTTGTGCAAAAGCGTCCGTGCCAATCTAGACGCTCTTTTCCGCAAATGCTTTTAATGGAAAAACTTTTCTGTTAAAAGCATTTGTGGAAAATCATGCCAGTATGCCAACCATACTGTTTATGATTTCGGCTATTTCCTGGTGTTGAATGGCTTTTGTAAAAATAGTAAAAACCCTGTGAATATCTTTTTGAGAGTGAGATCTGCCTGCAGCCAGGAAGTTAAAATACTTTAAACATTTGCCTCAGTCAGATTAGGTTTGATGTCAAACTTAAATGGGTCGTTAACCTCATTTACTTTGCTGGGTTGCTATACCTTTGTAGGATAATGGCTGGTAACCGGTGAGGGGTTTTAAATGTGTGTGTGAGCCAGTAGCATGTTGTGATTAAATGCCAGAGCAATGTTTGTACCTTGGGAAGATCTGTACTCATGCTGTTTGTAAGAACACTGTTGGTAGCCAAAAATAAACAAACTAAATGCAACCAGATGAATTATCAAAGATCCAGAAGAGAGACTAAGCCAATGTTGAATTATGAAGCTTTAAAGGAGCAGTACTATGAGCTGATACTAGAAGACAGGTTCAATTGATTATCCATGTAAAACAAATGGCTGTGTAACATTTTGCACATTGGTAGCATGTTCCATCGAGGCTCTCGATGCTTTTCTAGTAACCTTAATCTGTCACTTATAGCTCCTATGGCAGGTATATCAGTACTACTCAAATTCTTCTGGTAAGGAAATTG
This sequence comes from Pelodiscus sinensis, assembly GCF_049634645.1. Lineage (NCBI taxonomy): Eukaryota > Metazoa > Chordata > Testudines > Trionychidae > Pelodiscus > Pelodiscus sinensis. The sequence continues at coordinate 41,907,171 of NC_134725.1, forward strand.
ACACAGATAATGGAAATGATTCGCCCAAGTTAATTCTGTGCCAGAGCCAAGAGCAGAAACCAGATCTCTGCCAATGATTTTGAAGATTTCTATCACCTTAGGAGTTACTATGTGCTGGTCTTGCACTCTATTCTTCTTTGCACTAAAGTGGGAATGCTATTTTAAATCCAAACCATATTGGTGGAGGGATGTTGACTTTGTTGTAATGTAAGGAGCAATTACTCTGGCAGAAATTGACTTCCCGACTTGTGGAAAAGAGCAAAGCAGCTTGATTATGAAATATTTGCAGGCAGATTCTGAAGTGGGCCAGTGAAACACACAGCATGCTGTAGAATGATGGGGTCTTGGCATGTGGGACTATGTGTGAGCTTCTTTGACAGAGCTGTCTAGTGGTCTTATGACTGATTAGCAGTGGGTGCTGCTGTTTGGAGATGGTTTTAATGAATGAAGGGCTGGGTTAAGATTGCTGTAGAGCAGCGATGGGCAACCATGAATATTGGGTGGGTGACATGAATGGCCCTTCACTGCAGTGTGCTACAGCAGCCCATGGGCCACTGGGGTTCCACCTACCACCTTGGAACCCCTGTCTGTCCTCCCCCCATGTACCCTCCTTTCAGCACTGGGGCACTGGAGCCCCTCACTTCCTACTCCCTTTCCCTGCCAGCACATTTGGAGCACCACTGATTGTGCTCTATCCCGGCTCCTCCTCTTTCCTCCCAGAGCTGGAACAGCTGCAGATTCACAGAGGAGTGGGACTTGCCTGCTGCTGTAGTGGTTTCATTGTACAGGTTGGTCGCCTTTCTGTGTATCCCTTTCACAAGAACGCTGATATTCTGTGTTCTACGTAGTGTTCCTTCACGTAGCCACTACTGTCATCTCAGCAAAAGCAATGAGGAGTCCAATGGCATCTTAAAGACTAACCCATTTATTAGAGTGTAAACGTTCATGCTCCGGAGCCCACTTCACCAGTTGCATCGGATGAAGGGAGCTACAGCCCTTGAAAGCTTGTGCCCACATAAAGAGTCTTTAAGATGCCACTGGCCACCATGTTGTTTTTGCTGAAGCAGACTAACAGGGCCACCCTTCTTGTAATAATCCCAGTTGTATGTAGGTATATGAGTGTTCTTCAGAAAAAACAATGCAGACTGACTTGGTCCCACACTTAGAAGTGAGTCTGTTTCAGTGAGAGAGAAGCTCCTGCACTAAATACCCTTCTAGGTTAAGGGAGATGGGCCAGAGCTGGCAGCTCGAGGGCACTGAGTTCAGATGTCACTTCTACCAACTAGTGTTTATATCATTCCCCTTTTGCTACCTCATTATCGACTGTGCCCCCCAGCTGTAGATGGCAGTCAAGGATGAGTTACAATTCCCGTTGTGAAAAATGGCGGTTACACAAGATCATTGTATGCACAGTTAGGAATAGAGGCCAGGTCTCTAACAGGGTAAACGTACAACGGGATTATTGTTCCAGTTTTGGCTGCCCTGTCTCTAGTCACTGAACCACACTTCCCACTCAGGGACAGATTCTAGGATTTCTCATCTCATCTAGCCTCTTGGGAAAGTGTGCACCAACTCCTGCACCTGGGGGCAAGGCCTTGGGAAGGCTAGCAATCACTTCTGATATTGAAGTGGGTAGGGTCTGAGCTAGAGAATAGAAGACCCAGGCTAAAATCCTGCTGCTGCTGTACGTGGTAGATGCTGTGTCTGTATCTCTTTCAGTTTAAAAGAAGATTTGTTCTTACTGTACAGATCATGGCTACCTCTTCAGCACAGAGGCTGCCAGATGCATAATGCACCTCCATAAGGTTCTGTCATGAGCTAAACCCGGTGTGGGACAGGATGCCTGTGCATGTCTGGCCCTAGAGCTCAGGAAACTCGGCATTCTCCCGGGGTGCTGTAGCCAGGGGAGGTCTCAAGGGGCTTGGGCTTCCCCTCACTGGCTGCAGCCTGGTCTCAACACCATGTGACAACACCATGGGATAGCTTGCCTGCTCCATCCTGAGCAAGATGGGAGAACCCTCTCCTCTGCCACTGCCCCTGTAGTGTCCCAGTCTCCTAATCCAGCCTCCGCGCTCCACTCACAGGAGAACAGCGCTTTCCCCTCCCCTACCCCAGTCCTCAGTCCCTCTTTCCATGGGTCACCTGGCCAGCCAATGGAAGGTGAATGTGGTATCTCAACCAGCCAATGGGAGCTGGAAGTCGCTGGCCTCTTCCAGGTTGTGAGGGGAAGGAAAGAACCTGAGAACTCACTGCAGGGCACAGAAGAGATCAGCAAGTCTTTTTGTGCCCACAGCTCTCAGGGAACCTCTCCCTGTGTCTTCCCAGTTCCCCGTGCTTCCCGCTCCTAGGGGACCCGCCTGTGGCTGGCTGCGAGCAGTAACAATGCCAGTCACTTCATGCAGCCAAGTCAGTTTCCCAGTGTGGGTGCAGGAGGGGAAGTACAGTGGTTAGGGAGGAAGAGGGCATAGGGCAGGGGTTTGGGCAAAGGCAGCTCTGTGCAGAGGTCATGGGTGAAGGGAGCACAGTGCAGGGATTAGGGTGCTGCAGGGAAGCGAGAGTTTGTGGAGGTAGGCTGCAGGGATTGGGGAACCTAAGGGGCCAGGGGTTGTAGGAGGCAACATGACCACTGGGCCAGAGGCACAAAAATATGTTTGCCTAGATGCCATTGTCTCTAAGGCTGGGCCTGTGCCAGAGAGAGAGAGTTGTCTGAGGGTGGCCAGACATTGTTTTAGAGCAGGGCTACTCAACATGTGGCCTGCAGCCTGTTTGTCTGTGGCCCATGGTGCTGTTTGGGTTTATGCAGGGCTCAATACACGGCCTCCGGGTGGGACCCTTTGAACATGGCCTCCACTGGGCACACGCGCCACAATGGCCATTCAGTAGAATGGTCTTCTGTTGATAATGTGCTTTCGTCGCTAAATTCTTGCGCTGTCTTTGCTCACTAAAAGTGCTATCATACGGGTGGAAATCGGGTAACTATTGCATTGTGTTAATATCGGCAGAACTGACTTAAATGGGGCCTGCATGTTGTGTAGTCTTGCCTTAATCTTTGTATTCATGCCTGTCAGTGTGAAAGAGGCTATTTGCATATATAATGCATGTATATTCAACCACACTTAAGTTGTGTCTCTCAGCATGTGTGCTGTATCATTGTGGCATTGGAGGCTTCCAAAGTTTAGTAGCCCTGTTTTAGACTGAGGTCTCTTCCCATGTACATACTCTGAGGGGAATTGCATCAGGCCATGCCAATTTACATCTAACTAAAGCAAAGTAAAAAGCACGCTGTCCTAACAGAATCTGGCATGAACAGGGTTGATGATGTAAACCCCTTGGCTGTGTCTACATTGGCCCCTATTCCATAGTAGGGATGCTAATGTAGCACTTTGGAATAGGCAAATCCGCGGGGGATTTAAATATCCCCCGCGGCATTTGCATTTTCATGGCTGCCGCTTTTTTCCGGCTTGTAGATAAGCCGGAGAAAAGCGCCAGTCTGGACGCGATCCTCCGGAAAATAAGCTCTTTTCCGGAGGATCTCTTATTCCTACTTGAAATAAAAACAGCCCAACACACATGATGGATAGTGATGTATGAGGTAATGGGTGGTAACTAGGTAACACTAGAGGGTGGCAATTTCACATGTTGGGAGCGATGTGTAACTTGTTTGTACCTGTGTATACAAATGTACCCCAAGGGCATAAAGACAAATTGCCTATGTCTGACCAAGGGGGCAATGGAATTAAGAATGCATTAGCCCTGATGCATAGGAGGACACAAACAGAAGTGTAAAAATTGGGGACACGCCAGTGTTTGCACCTTTGGTTGATGGAATGTCTGTTTGCCATGGGGGTTCCTTTGAATTCCTGCTGTATGAAAACACTGACTGCTGTATTCATCTTCTGAGCTAAACTCTACTCTTTCTTCTGTGTAATCTTCCTCCCCCCCTCCACCTCCGTCAACTCCCCAGGACACTCCCTCATATGAGTATTAACTGATCTCGGAACATAAGAATGTCCAGACTGGATCAGACCAAAGGTCAGGGATAAGATACTTCGTTCTAGCCCAGTATTCTGTCTGCCAACAGTGGCCAGTGCCAGGTGCTTCAGAGGGAGTGAACAGAACAGGGAATCATTAAATGACCCCTTCCCTGTCACCCATTCCCAGCCTCTGACAAACAGAGGCTAGGGACACCATTCCTGCCTTTCCTGGCTAATAGCTATTAATGGACCTGTTCTCTGTGAATCTATCTAGCTCTTTTTAAAACCCTGTTAGAGTCTTAGTCTTCACAGCTTCCTCTGGCAAAGGTGTTCCGCAGGTTGATTGTGTGAAGAAAAACTTCCTTTTGTTTGTTTTAAACCTGCTACCTAGTAATTTCATTTGGTGACTCCTAGTTCTTTTGTGTTATGGGAAGGAGTAAATATCTTTTCCCTGTTCACTTTCTCCAAACCAGTCATGATTTCATAGACCTCTATTATCGCCCATTTAGTCATCTCTTTGCCAAGCTGAGAAGTCCCAGTCTTATGTATTTCTTTTCATATAGCAGCCGTTCCATACCTCTAACCACCTCTGTTGGGGCTTTGTAACTCCTAGACACACTGTAGTTATGGGATTCAGAAGTTCTCATGTCTTCTGCTGAAAAATCTCCTGTTGGCTAGGAGTCCAAATTCCATGCCCCATTCATCATAAATGCAATGTGCTGTTGTTTTTGCATGTGTGTAGGTTTGAGATGTTGTTATGGTTCTGGATCTCACTTGGGAATCAGAATCTGCCCCTTCTAGAACACATGATTTTTGTACATTATGCTAACAGTTTCATATTGGAGTTGTAGTTAATTTGTCAGTGTGCTTACCTTTTACATACAAAAACTGAGTCTTTTTCTATTGCTTGTACTTGGCAGATGCCAAATTCTCTTTCATATGGAAAAATATGAGGAGCCTAACTCTAGAAACCTTCAAAAGATGCTTTACCTTCTATCAATGATGAAGGGACTGCTCCCTTTATTTATACCAGCGGTTACACCTCTTTTTGAAGTGATGGAACATCAATGAGCATTAGAACTTCTCTCAACTTCTGACATGCCGCTGTCTGAACAGCAAGCAGATATTTCTCTCTTTACTGTGTGTTTCACAGATAAATGTACTGTGCTTTGTATTAAGGCTACCAGTGGAATATTTTGGTACTTGCATATCAGTGTCCACTGTTTTGTTTTGATGTTAATGTTTTGGTGAAGGCATTTACCAGCTTCTCTTCTCTCCCCTTGTTCTGTTTCAGATGCACCCACTGGGACTGTGTAATAGCAATGATGAAGAGGACTTGTATGAGTATGGTTGGGTAGGAGTGGTGAAGCTGGAACAGCCTGAGCTGGAGCCAAAGCCATGCCTCACTGTCCTAGGCAAGGTAAGGGAAGAATGACTAGCAATAATTGGGATAAATGGAGCCCACAACTCTGCTTCTAGAAGGGGACAAATGAGGAAAACTGGGGGAAATGTTTTTTCCAAGAAAATTCTTGTTAAGGTCTCCTGCTGGATATGCTGATTGTATCAAGGGCATCTCCAGTATGGACCATGGTTGGAGGAGAGGAAGGGGCACAGCAGGCCATTTTGTTCATGGAGAAGTTCTGCTGGTAGTGCCCTCATTGCAGTCATGCAGCGGTGCATAGAATGGGATAGAATCAGAGACTCCAAAGCCCGCAGGAACTATTGTGATCACTTGGGATGTGTCTACACTAGGAAATTATGTCAAAATAATAACTCCCGAAGTAACAGTTTTGGAATAGCATGTCCACACTACTGGAAAGCCTCAATATTAGTGCAAAAGGCAGGCTCTGTTATTGTGGACGCGCTACCTTGACTTAGAGCCCCAGGAAGCACTAGGGAGTAATTTGAAATACTGTAGCAGCATTGGAGCATCCACAGACTTCTGTTTTGAAATAATTATTTCAAAATAAGCATTATGCCTTGTGAGGAGCAGGAGTTATTATTTTGAAATAACCAGCCTATTATTTCAAAATAACAGGCTTGGCAGTGTGGGTATCTGCTTGTTGTTTTGAAATAAGGGCTAAGAGTAGACCAGGGCTTATGGATCTGTATAACGCTGATCATAAGAACTTACCAAATTCCAATTCCTGGAGCAGATCTTTTAGAAAAATATCCCATCTTCTTTCAAAAATGGCCAGTTTGGAGAATCCACCACAACCCTTGGTACATTGCTCCAGTTACACTTGCTGTTAAGAATTTATGCCTTATTTCCAGTCTGAATTTGCCTAGCTTCACATTCCAGCTACTAGATCGCATGGAATCTTTCTCTGCTATTCTGACAAGCTTATTAAATATTTGTTCCTCTTGTAGGAGCTTACAGGCCATAATCAAGTCACCCTTTCACCTTCTCTTTGTTAAACTAAATATATTGAACTCTTTTCTGGGAGTTTTGTAGACACATAAGGCATGAAAATTTACCAGATACCTACTAGCTGGGGGTTAATATGAAAGATGTAGGGAAGAGTGAGGGACCTGAAAAGATGTGGGGCAGTGTCCTGGTGAAAAGTCCAACACTCTACTGCTGAGCAGTGCATAGGGTAAAGGAATAGTAATAGAGAGGTAGCCATGTTAGTCTGATCTTGCTAAAACAAAAGGAAAAACTAGGCAGCACTTTAAAGACTAACAAGATGGTTTAATAGGTGATGAGCTTTCCTGTGCCAGACCCAGATCTAATAAACCATCTTGTTAGTCTTTAAAGTGCCACCTAGTTTTTCCTTTTGTTTTAGGGTAAAGGAAGGTGTTCCTGGGCCCTCTTCACGGACTCAGTCTCTTGTACCAGTTTTTGGCAGTGAGCTCCTTTCCCAGCCTCTCCCGGCAGCTGGAAAGTGCCCCTCCCTCCAGCCCAGTGCCAGGGCCTTTGGTTTATCGAAAGAGGATTTCTCCCTGACTTTCACCAGAATGAGGAGTTTATTTGGCTGCTTCTCCACCATCTTGGCTACTAGAAGAACAGGAGAGTATTCTGCTGTTCCATCCATTCCCAGTGAAGGGTGTCTGAGCTTCTATACCTTGCCCCATCCCCTTTTTGTGTATTCTCCTCTCTAGTGTGTAACTCGTGCCTCTGCTTTAGCTCTGGGCTATAACAATTCAGTAGCAGCAGTACTATAGAACTAACTCAATTCTTGGCAGTTTCACTAGATACAGCCCACAGAGATTCTGAATAGGAGCCATAAAAATTGACCAGTTCTGTTAATGTCATGTTGCTACTGAGCAATGCTCTGATACTAGCATTACTCTGAAGGTAAGTTTTTAGATGACTCAAAACTCAGTGTCTGCAGTTCTGTTATTCTGGTTCAATATCCAGTTCTCTTGATCTTCCAGCTAAAGTCCTGCTTGATCACTTATCATTTTAGGTTAGTGTTTTTCAAAGACTCAAGATTAAGGAAGAGATTGTTACAGATGTAGTTGGAAATGACACCTCATTGTGGTTGCTGAGTGCTTTCCATTATATGACCTTGTTTTACAGCATTTGGACTCTAATTCTCCAGTCTGGCTGTTTTCAAGCTTGCTTTTTTTACTTTTTTAAAGCTTTACATTTAGCTGTGTTGTTATGCTTCAGAAAATCACCATTTCTACAGGTTCTGTCTGGGTTTTCTAGAGGTTCGGAGCAAACTTCTCTGGACATTGTGTCTTAAGCATACTACTGGATTGTGGTAGCAGAGTAGGACTTGTGTTGCATTGGTTGTGTCCAGCAGCACTGGGATCATGTGCAAGGCACCAGAAGTAAGAGCAATGAAACTAACCTTTTTGTGCATTCAGGGCTCCCTATGCAGGTGCCCAGAGAGAAAGGAGGAGAAAGGGAAAGCCCCCTGACTCAAATGCAGATTGTTGAGGAGTAAGTTTGGTTGGGGATAAACTGTGAGGGATGGGAGCACAAGGAGCTGAAGAATACTCTTCTCCAGAACTTGAAATGAAAAAGAGGATTTCAGAGCCCTCAACTTCCTTTGTTGTCTAGCAAGTAGCTTTGAAAACTAGTGACAAAATGTGACTTGCATCCTCCTCCGGTGTCAGGGCCTCAAAGATGATAACAGCCTCTTGCTGCTGCAGCTCATTATTGGCTTAAGTGATAGAAGTCCGTACTATGGATTAAAAGTTCCTACTCTGCTGATGAGCCATGTGGAAGTCTGTAGTGCTCCATGTGAAGAGGTTTTGATTTTTATAAATCTTTAGGAAGTTTTGTATAATGAAACTGTGAGATTGAAAAGTCAAGCATTCAGACTTTTTTAAAAAAAATGCCAATATCAAGGTTGCCAATATTACTTCAGTCCTTTGTTTGTATAAATTGTGATTTTTATATGTGATCAAAAACTGTTTTTGGCCATAGCACCCCTCTTTCCCTCTCTGTAGGAGAGCTGGTGCTAGGAATAAATCTGTCTTGTGCAGTGAAGGAAGCTATAGGTAATAGAACCTCCACCTCATGTGTTGAACATTTGAGAGGTGTACAGGGAAGGAGACGGTGTTGTAGAAAGAGGAAAGATGATCTTGTGGTAGAGATAAATGAAATACCCCTCTAGAGCGCCAAATTCTATCCCTGTCTGTGCCACAGAGTTTCTGTGTGATGCTTAGCAAGTTATTTAAACCAAACTTTCCATTTCTGGGGTCTGATTTTTGGATGTGCAGGGCACTTGTAAATACAACTGTGCTTTGGCAGAATAAAGTACAATAAAATACTCTTGCTAGTTTAGTTTTCATTTTTTAATCTGACCTCTAAGCATCTCAGGTTGGGAACCTAAACTAATGGACATTTTAGGCAGTTTGGGCTTTAATATCTTCGTCTCCATTCCTCATCTATATTGGAAATGAAAACACTGTACTTTACAGGAATCTTGTGAAGATAAATTCATTGTGTGTGAAGACACTGGTGTGATGGGCACTACAGAAAAGCCCATCAGGATATTATTAATTCTGTATTCAGTTCAGAGGCTGGCTTGCATGCAGTATATAAGGCTTGAAGCCACATAATGAATAAGGATTTTAAACAAATTGAATGAGTGAACACCATCCAAATTGTACGCTAAATGAAATTGGTGCCCTCTCAGGGGGGGAAAGAGTAGCATATAACTGAACGTGTAATGCATATACATGCAGGGGCTGAATGAAGTTAATTTTATGCATGAAAACCTTAATTCTGGCACTTTCTAAGTGTTGAGGCCTTAACTTCACAACCTCAGTGCTCTCATTTGTGCATTTATGTATGTAATTAAACTATAGAATGACATTGGTTTGCAGCATCAGTCATTTATCCATTCGACATCCTGATCGCCTGTAACATTTTTTACGATTTATAGTGAGTTGTTTCTCATTTTTCTGAGGATCTGATGCTAGAATTGGGCAGATTCAATGACTGAACATACTTAACATTCCTGTGACAGAAATAATATCAGGAGCATTGCTCCAACCTGCTATCCTGGTCTTTCCCCTGTCTAATTGTTTTAGTGTGGGAGATAACCCTATTAAAGCTACCAGTCTTTCAGGGTGTGGAGAAAAGTGTGAATATCCTTCCAAGCTTCCGATACCTTTGATACCAGCTGCGCCAAAGGAACTTGTTCCCTGTGTTTTGTTAAGCCACTTCAGGATCCTCTGCAACCTCATCTCTGACAACCGATGTCACTTTCTCCCAGAGATCTTGCAGGTGGCAGGCACTAAAGATAACTGTCCACCCACCCCCCTGCTATCCGAGCTTGGTTTTCACTGGACCTGAGACACCAAGGAGGAAGCATTAAAAGGCTTTGTATTTTGGCTGTGAAGTCAGTCACAAAGTCATTTCCACAGCAGGTTTTCTGAAATGCAGTGGATCCCTCATAAACCAGGATTGAAAGGACTCCTGCTTTTTTACTGAGTGCTGGAAGATGTCCTCTCTTATTTCTCATTTTACACACACTTCTCACAATACAGTTTCCAATGTAGTTTCAAAGGTTAGATGTGTGCAAAGGGCAGACAGAAACCTGAGAGTTCTGCTGCAAACTCAGGGGTTCTGCATTGCAGGATTTGAAACAAGGCTTTTGCTGACTAATTTGTGTAGCGGTTTTCATGATTTCTACAGTGCTGTACAGGGCATGAAAGGTAGTACAAACCATAATGCAGCAGAGTAAAAGATACAAAGTTCTGATTTAAACCAAACTAAGTCCTGAGTGGCCAGTTTCCTGGAAAGGATAAAAAATTTAGATTCTGTAGGCTTGTGTATGGTACACTATGAATATCTGTAAGTGTCAAGAGACAAATTTTCAACTTTACAGGTGTGTGTATTGGCTGATGTCTGAAAAAAGGAGCAAGGAAAAATCAAATGACCCATGGAATTTGGACAGAATGTAAGCCAAAAAGGGATGAGGCAAGAAGGCCAGAAGGAGATCATTAGTGATTGAGGCCAGAGAAAAGCAAAGCATGGAACAGCATGTGGAAATAGTTACCAGACAGCATCTACATAAATAGTGAGGGAGAATCTGAATGAAGTGATGTTCATAAAGCTCAGCTTAAAGGATTGGTAGTGATCTAGGAGAAGTGAATCTGAACATACTTATGTATGTGCAGAGTAGTTCTGCTGTGTCAGTCCCAGGATATTATTAGAAAGGGAAGTTGGGTGAATACCTTTTTTTATTGAACCGATTTCTGTTGGTGAGAGACAAACTATTGAGCCATGCTGATTGCAATAACTAGACCTGAAGAATAGCTCTGTGTGGCTCAAAAACTTGTCTTTCACCCAAAAAAAGTTGGTTTAATAAAAGATGCTATTTCATCCACCTTGTCTCTAACACTTGTATGTTGGAAGAGGCGATAGATCCTAAAAACATAAACTTCTGGGTTTTTCACTTGTGTTAAATGCTAAAAAGTTCTTGAATGTCTAACTAATGATCTCAGCCAGAGAGCATGAAATTAGAAGACAAACCTCCTCAGGATAAACCAAAAAGAACCTGTCTCTACATCTTCTGCATGCAGAAAGTAATTAAGCTCTTGACAATTAAATCATCAAATGTCTGCAGATATGAAGTGAGGAAAAAGCAGTAGTGTACGAAGAGAGGTTGGTGGAACATTCCATAAGAAGATCAAAAGATGCATGTTAGTTTTTGCCACCGGCTACAGAAAAGAACAATCTTTGAGCAGTTGAAGGGCTCAAGCCAGGAGTGGAAAACTCTGGTGCAGTGTGACTGGCAACCCTTGCATAACTTGTTGGTGGCCAGGATTGGAACTGGTGGGCGATATTGGGCGTGACAGACAATAACCCTTTGGCAGTGCTTCGGCTTGGATGGAATGAGGGTGGGCTCAGTCCAGTTCCCTGTAGAAAGATGAACCCACCACAAACCTATCACTGTAATTGTCGTTAATTGCTTCCTGCTGCAGGTAGTCTTAAACAAGATGCTAACCAAGAGATATGGGAGCTAATTTTTTTTCATCCTTACTGCTAATCCCTCCACATCAGGAATTCAGCATGTTGGCAGATGGTATATGGTGGAAGCTTGAATTGCCACTAGGGGTATAAACATTTGTTTAAATGAGTAATGGCTAAAAATCCTAGCAGTTACATGGTTACCTGCAGTGTGGGCTCTGCAGTTACAGAGCTTAAGTAAGCTTTATACTGCAGAGCCCTCAGCCAAGCCTCTCTGGAAACAGCCGTCAGCCCCTCCCAGCCCTGCTTCTGGAGAGGCAAGATATAACCTAGGGGGGTGGGCAGAAGGGGAAAGGAGCTGGACCAGGCCTGCCATAGACAGGAGCTGCTGTGGTGGGCCCCGCGGGCCTGGAGCACCACTTGCCTGGGGCGGGCGGGGAGCTGCTCCAGCCCCTACTAGTTAACCAGAACTAATAAGCCTGTTAGTCTTATTGATTAACCATTTACGTCTCTAATTGCCACTGCCTGGCCTGTTGTGCTTCTGGGTATAAATAGAGAATTCTGACCTTCAGGGCTTTCAAAACAGTACTTTTCATGAGCACTGAACACATGGGTAGATGTGGGGACACACACTGAGCTCCTGAAAAACAAGTCTGTGTGGGAAAAATGTTTTAAGCATCTAATCAACATAACTGTAGAAAGCCATGTGACCTATACAGTATCAGTCAAGGCTAAGAAAACAAATATATTGCAGCAGGAGGTGACAGGGATGCATTTGACTTCTAGTTGCTTTGTTAAGATTTCTTTTAGCAATTTGGACACCAGGATTCCTGGCAAACAAGAATAGAAAACATGGATCAGCTGTAAATACAGTGCAACCAGTGTCGCCCTAACCTTCCCCCCTCCCAACTGCAAGGTCTAGTTATAAAGAGTAGCAGTAACGTTTGTATTCTCTTGGCAGTTGCTTAAGAAAATGCCCAGTGTGGCAGAGTCCTGGCAGATTGGTACAGGCTGTGGTGGAGAAAGGAAGGCCTGAAGGCACATGTTGGGAAAAGGAGTTCATAGCAGCACAAGGACTTCAAGTGAAACAGATGTTGGAGTTGCCAAAAGTTCCTTTAAAGCAAAGTCTTAGTTCATTTTTCACTTCCTCTGCTACTGCTGTTAGAGAAGCCTAAACATCTCTCACATATGCTCTTGCCCTCCCTATCCCCAAGTGCCAAATAATAGTATTAAGGTGTGACTTAGATACTTTGTATATAGTCCACTGGGAGAGTCTGGCTGAACATCCCCAATAGAGTGTCCGTGGCTGAAATGATAAACTTCATAGAATCATAGAATAATAGGACTGGAAGGGACCTCGAGAGGTCATCGAGTCCAGCCCCCCGCCCTCAAGGCAGGACCAAGCTCCGTCTACACCATCCCTGACAGATGTCTATCCAACCTGTTCTTAAATATCTCCAGAGAGGGAGATTCCACCACCTCCCTTGGCAATTTATTCCAATATTTGACCACCCTGACAGTTAGGAATTTTTTCCTAATGTCCAATCTAAACCTCCCCTGCTGCACTTTAAGCCCATTACTCCTTGTCCTGTCCTCAGAAACCAAGAGGAACACATTTTCTCCTTCCTCCTTGTGACACCCTTTTAGATATTTGAAAACCGCTATCATGTCCCCCCTTAATCTTCTTTTTTCCAAACTAAACAAGCCCAGTTCATGAAGCCTGGCTTCATAGGTCATGTTCTCTTAACCTTTAATCATTCTTGTCGCTCTTCTCTGTACCCTTTCCAATTTCTCCACATCTTTCTTGAAATGTGGCGCCCAGAACTGGACACAGTACTCCAGCTGAGGCCTAACTAGTGCAGAGTAGAGCGGCAGAATGACTTCACGAGTTTTGCTTACAACACACCTGTTGATACAACCTAGAATCATATTTGCTTTTTTTGCAACAGCATCACACTGTTGACTCATATTCAACTTGTGGTCCACTATGACCCCTAGATCCCTTTCCACCATGCTCCTTCCTAGACAGTCGCTTCCCATCTTGTATGTATGGAACTGATTGTTCCTTCCTAAGTGGAGCACTTTGCATTTCTCTTTATTAAACCTCATCCTGTTTACCTCTGACCATTTCTCTAACTTGCTAAGGTCATTTTGAATTATGTCCCTATCCTCCAAAGAAGTTGCAACCCCACCCAGTTTGGTATCATCTGCAAACTTAATAAGCGTACTCTCTATCCCAATATCTACATAATTGATGAAGATATTGAACAGTACGGGTCCCAAAACAGACCCTTGCGGAACTCCACTTGTTATCCCTTTCCAGCAGGATTTAGAACGGTTAACAACAACTCTCTGACTACGGTTATCCAGCCAATTATGCACCCACCTTATCGTGGCCCTATCTAAGTTATATTTGCCTCGTTTATCAATAAGAATATCCTGCGAGACCGTATCAAATGCCTTACTAAAGTCGAGGTATATGACATCCACCGCTTCTCCCTTATCCACAAGGCTCGTTATCCTATCAAAGAAAGCTATCAGATTAGTTTGGCATGACTTGTTCTTCACAAACCCATGCTGGCTATTCCCTATCACTGTATTACCTTCCAAGTGTTTGCATACGATTTCCTTAATTACCTGCTCCATTATCTTCCCTGGGACAGACGTTAAACTGACCGGTCTGTAGTTTCCTGGGTTGTTCTTATTCCCCTTTTTATAGATGGGCACAATATTTGCCCTTTTCCAGTCTTCTGGAATCTCCCGTCTGCCATGATTTTTCAAAGATCATAGTTAAAGGCTCAGATACCTCCTCTATCAGCTCCTTGAGTATCCTGGGATGCATTTCATCAGGACCTGGTGACTTGCTGACATCTAAGTTTCCTAAGTGATTTTTAACTTGTTCTTTGTGTATCCTATCTTCTAAACTTACCCTCTCTCTGCTTGTATTCACTACGTTAGGCACACCTCCAGACTTCTCGGTGAAGACCGAAACAAAGAAGTCATTGAGCATCTCCGCCATTTCCAAGTTCCCTGTTACTGCTTCTCCCTCCTCACTAAGCAGTGGGCCTACCCTGTCCTTGGTCTTCCTCTTGCTTTTAATGTATTTATAAAAGGTCTTCTTGTTTCCCTTTATGCCTGTAGCTAGTTTGATCTCATTTTGTGCCTTTGCCTTTCTAATCTTGCCCCTGCATTCCCGTGTTGCTTGCCTATATTCATCCTTTGTTAGTTGTCCTAGTTTCCATTTTTTATATGACTCCTTTTTTTATTTTGAGATCATGCAAGATCTCCTTGTTAAGCCAAGCTGGTCTTTTGCCATATTTTCTATCTTTCCTACACAGCGGAATTGTTTGCTTTTGGGCCCTTAACAACGTCCCTTTGAAATACTTCCAACTCTCCTCAGTTGTTTTTCCCTTCAGTCTTGCTTCCCATGGGACCTTACCTACAAGTTCTCTGAGCTTATCAAAATCTGCCTTCCTGAAATCCATTACCTCAATTGTGCTGGTCTCCCTTCTACCTTTCCTTAAGATCATGAACTCTATTATTTCGTGATCACTGTCCCCTATACTGTCTTCCACTTTCAAGTTCTCAACTAGTTCCTCCCTATTTGTTAAAACCAAATCCAGAACAGCTTCTCCTCTGGTAGCTTTTTCAACCTTCTGAAACAGAAAGTTGTCTCCAATGCAGTCCAGAAACTTATTGAATAGCCTGTGCCTCGCTGTGTTAGTTTCCCAACATATGTCTGGATAGTTGAAGTCCCCCATCACCACCAAATCTTGGGCTTTGGATAGTTTTGTTAATTGTTTAAAAAAGGCCTCATCCATCTCTTCCACCTGGCTAGGTGGCCTGTAGTAGACTCCTAGCATGATATCACCCTCGTTTTTTACTCCTTTTAGCTTAGCTGTGTAGAGAGTCTCTAGGTTATCTCCTATGTTCATCTCCACTTCAGTCCAAGTGTGTACATTTTTAATATACAAGGCAACCCCTCCTCCCTTTTTTCCCTGTCTGTCCTTCCTGAGCAAGCCGTACCCTTCCATACCAACATTCCAGTCATGCGTCCCATCCCACCAGGTTTCTGTAATACCAATGATATCATAGTTGTATTTATTGGTTAGCAATTCCAGTTCTTCCTGCTTATTACCCATACTTCTTGCATTTGTATATAGGCATCTAAGATACTGATTTGATCTTGCCTCCCTGTTGTGCCCTGACCCTCCTTTCTCCTTGCCATTATAGGCCGTAGTCCCCCCCATTTCCAACCCATCTCCCAGTCCCGCATATTCAGCACTTACCTGTGGGCTTTGCTCACCTGCCCCCGTCAAACCTAGTTTAAAGCCCTCCTCACAAGGTTAGCCAGTCTGTGTCCAAACAAGGCCTTCCCGCTCCTGGAAAGGTGAACCCCATCTCCGCCAAGCAGTCCTTCCTGGAAGAGCACCCCGTGATCAAGGAAGCCGAATCCCTCCTGGTGACACCATCGTTGCAGCCAGGCATTCACCTCCAGGATGCACCTCTCTCTGCCCGGGCCCCTACCTTTGACAGGAAGGATAGAAGAGAATACCACCTGCGCTCCAAACTCCTTCACCCGTACTCCCAAAGCCCTGTAGTCACACTTGATCCACTCAGTGTCACACCTGGCAGTATCATTTGTGCCCACGTGGATGAGTAGCATGGGGTAGTAGTCAGAGTGCCGGATAATCCTCGACAACGCCTCCGTAACATCTTGGATACGGGCCCCTGGCAGACAGCATACCTCTCGAGATGAACTGTCAGGGCGACAGATGGGTGCCTCCGTTCCCCTCAGAAGAGAGTCTCCAACCACCACTACCCTACGTTTCCTCCTCGCAGTGGTGGCAGGAGACTGCTCGACCTTGGTGGTGCAAGGCCTGGTCTCCTCCACTGTGGGTGGTGACTCCTTGTCTCCTGCAGAAAGTAAAGTGTAACGGTTATGTAACAACACAGTGGGAGGGTTAGGAGCAGGGGTGGAACACTGCCTGCTGCCGGAAGTAACCAGCTGCCAGTGCTCACCCTGCACCACCGCCTCCTCCATAAGTGGCTGGTCAACAGTCCCACATCCTAGGACAGTGACCTCCGTGGACTCCACAGGAATACTGTCCAGGAATTCCTCATGGCTTCGAATGCTCCTCAGCCTGGCCACCTCCTCCTGTAGCTCTCCCACCTGCTGCCTGAGAGATTCCACCAGCAGGCACCTTTCACAACGGTTGTCTCCCCCAGCCTGGAGATCACTCAGTGGGAATTGCAAGCCACAACTACAGCAAGACCACACCAGGACCTGGGTAGAGGCATCCATGCTCAGGTTCTCTGTCTGGATACAGGCACAGGTGGAGGAGACAGGAGAAGTACTGGCACAAGCGCTACAGGTCTTCATCACCATCAGTCACTCCCTCTGCTCAACTCCCTCTTCAACTCCCCTGTCTGCAATCCCCTGGTCGCACTGCTCTGGCTTTTTAAAGCCTGCTTGCCTAGGTCAGGCCTGCCCCCTTCTGAGTCACACAGGGGAAGGCTGAGCCTGAGGCTAATCAGAGGCAATCAAGGGAACAATGGCAGGCTCTCAGTCCCAACTGCCACAGAAGCTGAAACTGAAACTGCTAGCACTCCCTGGAATCAGACTCAATTCACACTTCAAACTGTAAAATTCAAACAGTCAGGCACAGGCACACACTCACACCACAGCTTGTACTCTCACCGGGTAGCCTCTTCGGCGGTGGGGTCACTTTGCTCTCCCTCTTCAACTCCCCTGTCTGCAGTCCCCTTTTCTTTGTGAGCATGTTCTTTATCTGGGTTGTATCCATAGAAAGGAGGAAAATAGAAAAGTTCCGTATTTTTCCAGTAGGTCCAGGTATAGTGGAAACAATTTGAGTTAACAAGTCAGGGAAATATTTTGAAATCTCAGCAAAGATATGGAAGTTAAAATCTGTCTACCACATATATATTTTCTACTTGCAGTCCCTCTTTTTGGAAAGACAGTTTTTCATGAGACATGGGCTAGTCTGTGTAAAAATCCAGCATTTAAGGCTGCTGGACTTTAATTCCATAAAGAGCAGTAGTCCACTGGGAGGGATTTTATCTTGTTTATCTTCATTCTGACCAAGGAAACAACATTGTTGCCATTGGAATTTCTGCTCCTTTCCCAGATCACATGGACTTCCTAACTCTGAAGTCAGGTGGGAATCTGCCAATATTTGTCCTTAAATCTTAATTCTATTGGAAGCCATTCTATTAACAGAACTAAGGTTGTTTTAATGTGGAAAGTAGTTTATAAAGAGTTGGATTATTTAATCTGGCAATTTGATGCTGTAAGAAATTGGTAGTGTTGAAAAAAAGAAAAGGACTTGTCTACACAAATTTAACTAGATCGATTTAAAAATAACTTAAATATGTGCAATTTTCTGTATGAATGTTATCATTTAAAACTCTGTAATATTCTTTGTCCGTTTACCTTGCATCTATAATTTACAGGTTGCAAACTGAACCAATATAAACAGCATTTAAACATATGTAAAAATGTCTGTATACAGAACTGCTATAGTATAACTAAATTGGTTTACAATCACACCTTCAGATAGACTGATGCAACTTTTATGTGAACCAGGACTATAGATGACTCAGAAGATCTAGGAAAATCAAGAGCTGCAAAGAAAATACCATTGGGAGTAACAGGGAAAGAGTTTCAGAATGATAGTGTCAGCTGGGTGAAGAACGTTAAGTTATCTCAAATTAGAAGCAAGAGGGAGAGACCTGAAGGTGAATTTCAAGTTAACCTGAAATACAGGAAAGCAGGTCTGGAGATTTATTAAAAATGTAAAAATCTGCTTCACTTTAAGGCTGGATAACACTGGTACCTGCTTTGGTAGGGGCAGAACCGTAGTCTGTTTCTTCAGTGGTTTACACCGGTTCTTTCTCTGTCCATTAAATAGGCCAAGTAGGTATATAGAATTTGAGAGAGATCTTTGCATTACCAGAAATGAGCTTTATATAATATAGTGAAGGACAAGCCAAGCCCAAGAGTGTCATCCTCTTTGCTCCTCCCTAAAAATAGCTCCCATTTGAATCGCAGTGAAACCTGGGTATTGGTGGGCAAGGGATGTGTGGCAGCCTTGATTTAACATCTCCTTTGATCACAGAGCAGCCCCGTGTAAGGTACTGCTGCATACAGGCGAAGCAAAGGCTTGGGCTTCACTGATCTGATGAGCTCCTGAATAGGGCTGCAAGGGGACCAAAGAAAGAAGAAAGCTAGCTTTGAAAATGAAAAGGAAACCCCATGAACCCAATTGGCATTATTGGCTGGATTTGCCTACCAGGGAGCCACTCCATTTCTGCCAGGCTAATTCTGCTTCATTCCACCCCCCCATTCTCCCCCTTTCCTCTTTCAGATGTGGGGGGTGTTTTGGTTTTGTTTTGTTTGAATCATGGCTGTTGCTACTTGGTTCTCAGGCTGGGAACCCACTGAGCCTGTTGCCATGGTCACTGGGAAGCTCATCATGCCATGTGCTTCAAAGGGAACCCTTTCCCCTTCTAGAATTCCTGCCTTCCCAGTGCAGCCCACACAATGAGACTCATTTTCCTTGTTTGACCAGGCCTCTCCCTCACTCTGCAGCAACACAACCTGGACTTTCCCTGGCTTCCAGAGTGACACTGCCTGTCTGTTACAAAGGGAGTGCCTGCCCATGCAGCATGCCTGCAGGCAGGGAGTACACGCCTGTGCTGCATCCAGAGGCGGGAGGGGAGAGAAGGGGTTCTTTCACTGGCACATTTCCAATCCTAACTGGCTGTTGGATTTTAAAGATGTTAAACTGGTGGAACCTAGAATTGTTGGTGCCTGGCCTTTTCCCCAGTGATCCTGGGGGAGGGCCATTCTCAGAATGGCTAGCAAGAGACTGTATTGAAGACTAGCTTTAAACCACCAAACCTGCCCTCTCTTACAAGCCTCAAAGTCCTCAAGAAGGGATTTATTTTCCTGTGCCCCTCCTGAGGCCCACTGAAGAGAGATGTACTTTCTGTGGCTCGCAGGAGGTAAGAAATATCACAGCTTAACTCCCGTTGATTTTAGTATGAGGGAGAAAGCACCCACTTCTGAAGTGGCAACCTTTCCTCAGTCCAGTGTTAGGACTCCTTAATGTTAAGTGTACTTCCATCTCCTCTCCCTCTCCTCCCATGAACCCATTTTTTGCTGTATTTATTGCCCTTGAACTTTAGTCAGAGCATCTCCACATTCAGACTGACCAGAAGAACCCGTGCAGTGTCTTTATGATCGTATTTCATTGCTTTTGGCATGGGTCAGAGTTAAGGTTGAGATTGCCGTCTGAGTGGGAGGCCGTATCTAGTCATAGAGAGCTAAAGAGTGTGAAGCCATGGCTACACTTCTAACACTCTTTGTAACTCAGACATTCTTACCAAGGAATCAACATTTAAACTCCAGATCTATAGGTGCAGCCCTAAAGCCAATGTATGGAGTGGGCTGTTCTAACAGGAGAGGCTTTTAATTCTATTTTAAGAATCAGAGGAGGGAGGGAGAATTAAACAATAATTATAAATCTGGTTTACTGTTCATTATCCAGTCCTTTATATTAGAGCAGGGTGTCTTAAACTTCATTGCACTGTGCACACAAGGAAAATTACTACATGCCTGCAGAAGGAGTGAGTGTAGGGTTGCCAGGTGTCCAGTATCTGTGGCCTTTGTCTGGTTAAAAAAAAAAATAGAAAATATCGGACATGTAAAATGTCCGGTATTTTCTGTTTGTCTCGGACAGAAGGCTGCTTGGGACACTCCTCCTTTGCCGCATAGGGCAGGGGGGAGCAAGGAGTGTATAGCGCTGGGATTTAAAGGCCCAGTGAGCCTTATTTTGTGCATTTTTTTTTTTCTTCTCAACAACTTTGGTTCCCCGGTTCCTCATCCCCCCCCCCCCCCCCCATCAAGTTTAGTTTCACCCCCGCCCAACCAATTTTTCCCCCACCATGTTTGGTATTTTTTGTATAAGTATCTGGCAACCTTAGGTGAGTGTGATCGGTACAATCACGGAAGTCCCTTGGGATTGTTCATGCTGCCTTGCTCTTCAGGGCTCCCCACCATCCTGTCCTGTAGGGCCAGATCATCAGGGCTCCATTCAAAGGCAGAGCCATGGAGCCACTGAGCCACTTCAGCTCTGGGAGGATGGAGTTCTATGGGCTCAGCACCCAAGAAACCAAACCTCAAAATATATCAAAACCCTAAACAAATCAGTCTCTTTTTTTTGTGTGTAAAAGTTGTACACATGGAAAGCTCATGAGTATGTTCTCTGCCTTTACCGATGAAAGTAGGGTTGCCAGGTGTCCGGTTTTGAACCTGACAGTCCAGTATTTGAGCTTTCTGCTCGGGAAACAAATTGAGAAAATAGAAATGTCGGGTATTTTCTAGCTAAGATGTAATGTAGATTGTGAGGTAATGTCAAGGGTGTCCAGTATTTTTTGCTGAAACCATCTGGCAACCGTAGATGAAAGAGAGATGCACACAGGGGTTGCTCCCTGCAGATAACTGTTATTTACACTGGGCCTGATAGTAAATAAGTGTTTTTATTAAGTACAAAAAAGTAGGATTTACGTAGTTGCAAGTGAAAACAGACAGATTAGAGTAAGTTACTAAACTAAAGTGAATAGAAAATGCATAGCTAGTTCTAATCCACTAGGAAACTTGTTACATGCAAGTTCTTATCCTAAAAAGCTGTTCTTATTTCAGGTATAAGCTTCAAGTCAGAGCTTGTTTCTTACTCTGACTTGGGTCTCCAGCCCTTCAGAGTCCTTTTTAGTCTCTGAGGGTGTGCCATGCAGTTTCAAAAACCAGCTGAAGACCAAGGGCTGATAGCATCCCATTACTTAAATAGACTTTCCCCCAGGGCACCAAGCTTCGCATGCCCCCTCCTTTCCATGAAAAACAGGTTCCAGGTTAAAAATGGATTCCAGTAAGTGGTAAGGTCACATGTCTCTCCCGATCATTTGCTGTTTGGGCTCACAGGACAGACAGACTGTTTGCAGGCATTCAGTTGATCACTGAGTCATTAATTTTCTGGGGCACGAGTAATGGCTCTCATTAGCGTATTTAAAACTATAAACAGACTCACACTTTGTATTTCTAACTTCACATACAAAAGTGATTCATGCACAAAAAATGGATATACACATTCATCAGATTGTAGCATTAATATCAGTAGGTTACATGTGGTATCTAAGCATCTTTGAATGATGCATATTCCTATTCACAAGCCAATTTGTGTAAAGTGTGTGGGGGGGGGGGAGGGGAGGATCACAACTTCATTGCACCGTACACACAACAGAAATTACTACATGCCTGCAGGAAGGGGGACCGAAGACTGAGCCTTGCTGCCATGGGCAGAGGGGCATTGGGAAGCCTGTAATCTGAGTCTTGCCACCCAGGGCTAAAGCTGTCAGTCTTCAGCTCCAACCCTGGGCTTTGGCTTTGGCCTAGGCCCAGTCAGTTGAAAGCCAACTCTGGCAACCACATTAAAATGGCATTCTGAGCCACTTTGGGGTCCCACCCACGGTATGAGAACCGCTCTATTAGTTATGTCCCAGAATGTTATGTGACCCTAAGATGAACTGCTTTCCTTTGTGAGAGTGGCTGCTTTTCTTGTTTAGTGCTAGGTTTTATTCAGAGTCTGTGCCCAAATGGTACCTATGGAAATTATAGCCATAAATCTTGGTGGGCAGAGCTGGAGCCGGAGCTTTTCAAATTCTTTACCAAGCCCTTGGTAAAGATAAATTTAAGGCCAGAAGTGCAGTTGCAAGACCGTATTTAATATCAGAATTTCAAAGTGTGCCCTGGCAAGCTGCAGCAAATAAGAGGGTGAAGCTCTGTCCCGAAGAGCTTGTTCTACAATTCTACTGAACGCACCTGTTCATAAAAGAAGAGTCTATGAAACTATTGTCTACAAACTGCCTCTCAACAAACCAGCTCCTGGAAACTCAGCTGAGATGTTGATGCTCTATTAGTTCTGCTGGCAGAAGTTTCTGGAACATCTGAGATGGGCTCATGCCACAGAGAAGACAGTTTCAGGACTTCTCCATCTCAGATTTTATTACCAGTTCATTTGCAAGGAAGGAGGCTTATATTTTGCAGGAATCATACATAGTAGGGGCCCTTTCAAGGGTGGCAGTGTGGTGCCGGGGGACTGTAGTGTTACAGTTCTCTTGCCATGTACTGGTTACGACTTGTACAGGTCTTTGAAGGCAGCTGTACAAGTTGTTTCTCTCCTACTGGCTAATTTGTGGCTTATAAGAGAATGCAACCTAATTTGCAGCAAGAAAATTAGACTATCAAAGACACCAGTGAGTTAAATGCCTAACACCTCATTGACGTTGAAAGCTAGGCTTGGGACACAGCCCACTCAGCCTCATTAGCACCAGTCCTACAACTGACAGGGGTTTGTTTTTTCCTCACCTTCTTTTTCTGTTATAAATTCTGGGTTCTTGCCACTTTCCATTCCGTGTTCCATCTCCTCTGATGAAGTAGGTTGTTCCCATGAAAGCTCATCTCTCCCTATATCTAAAACCTGTTTTCCTTGTGGGATGACAGGGATGTCCTCTGCGACCTCCCTGCTCCAGAACTTGTCAGGGACTGCAAAGCCTCCGGGCAGCCCAGCCTGTGCAGATTCCATCTCCTGAAAGGCTGTGGCCAGAGCTGAGTGGGCAGGACCCTTGGGAGCTGGAATCTGCCCTGGCCGGGCTGCCAGGCAGCTTTGCACATCACTGAACAGTGCCTGGGACGGGAGCAATCCCATTCAGCCTGCCGTGTTGCTGCCATTGCTCCCAGGGGAGACCTCAGGGCAGCTGGACCTGGGGATGTTGGGGCCCGTCCTGAGCCAGAGGTGCCGTGCAGGAGCAGGCCCACAGGGGAAGTAGCCCAGGGCCAGGTGGCTGAGGGGAGACACTGGCTGCTCCCTGCTTGGAGGAAGGAACCACTGCCATGTCCCCTTCTGACAGCTGCCTTTGGTGCACGACCTTGTGTGTGGGGTGAGCTGAGCTTTGGCTCTCTGCCCAGGGATGGGAGCCACAAGGGGCTTTCAGCCTCCCCATGAGGGGAGTTACTTGCACGAGGAGGAACAGTTAATTTGGGGGAAGGGTTTTGAATTGGTCTACCGCGTCTCATGCGGCGAGTTAATTCAGGCTACCGGCATTTTAAAATGGCAACCAGCCGAGAATATGCTAATCAAGCGTGGGATATTGCACTTCATTAGCAGCTTCAGTATGCTTCATTTGCCTCCCTAGTCTGAACTAGGGGGCAAGTGTAGAAATACTCTTATAGACTAACACAGCTCCCCTTCTGAGACTAGCTCATTGTAAATGAGATTTTAGCAAATTAATCTTCATCATGTCCCGGAGATGGGAAGGGGGTGAGCAGGTGTTATGGGATAGACGTATGTTGAAGCAGAGAGGGAAGATGGTTTGCCTATAGACAGCTGGTGAGTCCTCAGCAAAGGCATGGCGAGAACTGTGTGCCTACTGCTTTCTCGCTCCCTGCTCAAGCCTCAAGACCACATAACCTGACAGCTGCAAGCCTCTGGCAGATTCAGGGGTGGCTTGAACAGGGAGCAGGGAGTGACTTGGCAAACAATGGATTCAGATAGGCATTCCTAGAAACATCATGGAAAGTGTGTGGAAACAGGAATGGTGATGAGTTGTCATTGGAGGGCTGCAGAGCATGTGTGGAAACTGTCTGAGAGGTAGAGTCAGCTGACATTGTGCAGGACTGCAAAGGTGAGAATGCGTCTTTTTCCTCCTGAGCTTCTCTCTGGGTTGCAACTATTTCCTGTCTCAATTTTAGTGGTCTCCTTAAGGCACAGCAAGTAGAAGGGTGTGAGAAGGGGAAGGACAATGTTCTGTTGACAGGGGAGGAAGTTAATGGTGGGTTGCAATCCAGGAGCGTGTCAAGAGACGAGGATGTAAGATGAGGAGTTTGATCTCAGCCGCATTAAGTGCCATACAGAAAGAAATATGGAGAGGCTGACATGGGGCTGGACAGCGAGGCTATGGAGAAGTAGATATTGGCCTTGTCAGAGTAAAGATGCCAACCTGATATAAGTGGTGTGAGGAGAATTGGAGCCTACAGAAGAACAGTGAGTATGAGAAGTCAGAGTTACTAGGCCTTCACTATTACACTGGCATCTTCAGATTTTGGTCATGTTTTTTATGACATGGAAAGAGCAGCAGCATGCAAAGAAAGACGTATCTTATGCTTCTCCCTTTGGCCTCTCTGCATTTGCTAACAGTGAGTCAGCTTTGCATAAATGTTCCTTTTGGGAATGAATGTTCCTTCGTAGTCCCCACAAGTGTGAAGCTAAATAAACTACTGTTATTTTCCGACACTTGTTGCTGGCTCTTTGTTCAGACAGAACTTCCACTGAAGTCACAGGAAGTTCTGGCTGAGTTAAAAGGACTTCAGGATTTGGCCTGTTTTTCGTTTGGGTAAGGTTTTTAGATCTCTATAATTGTACATGGTTTGTGAATCATTTGCAAGTGCATGAGCGGAGCTTCATGCCACAAAGAGCTTTCAGACCAAATCACGACATGTGAGAGCCTTCCAGCTGCTGCTCTTTCAGTTATAGGAAAGAATAGATTTGGAGGTGACAAGTAGTGGGGCAAAAAATGAGATTGCAGGAAGTCCAGGAAAGCTAGCAACCAGAGTGAGAAAAAGGAGCTGTGAGATGGAGGGAGCAGATGTAGAGGCAGAAAATGGGATTGTTCAGGGCATGGTAGAGGAGAGTAAAGAGCATGGATTTAATATTCTAAAACTGAAAAGGGGGTGGTAGAAGTGCCATGGAGTTTTGAATAGAATAGCAGGGCACTAAAGAGAAAGGGGCTTCAGGATTCAGTCAGACTTAGCTATAGGATGGTCACTCTAGCTAAGGGGTGCGTTTATG
This sequence comes from Pelodiscus sinensis, assembly GCF_049634645.1. Classification (NCBI taxonomy): domain Eukaryota; kingdom Metazoa; phylum Chordata; order Testudines; family Trionychidae; genus Pelodiscus; species Pelodiscus sinensis. Next base: position 41,932,448 of record NC_134725.1, read on the forward strand.
AGTGATGAGCTCTGGGCCTCTTTACACAGCTACTGCATGAGTTGTGCTAAGTCCCCAGCACTAGATTCATAGTGAAACAATCAAAGTAAAAAATGTGTACACAGTTCTGATGCATCAGACAGCATCTGGGTATGGGTACGCAGGTTTTCTTGTGAACAGGGTTGTATCTGGAAGTTTGATTCCCAACAAATCTTTAAAAGCACCCCAGAGGTTTCCTAGCTTCCCAGTCTGATTAGCTTGAAGAGGGTAGCAAAAAGCTTTCAGAGCAATGGTTTTACTTCTCAGGCATCCAAAAGACTGAGACAGTTCGTTATCTTTTTTTCTTACTGCTTTTGGGGAGGGATGTGTTGGTTCCTCAGCTCTCCAAAAGACAGGCTCTCAAGCCCATGAACAGTGTTGAAATTCGCAAAAAGTCGTTTGGGCTGACTCTAAGGGTGTAATGAGCCAACCTGGCTGTTTATGGGTTGTGGTTAACCTCTTGCAAGTTAGGATTTCCTATCACCAGCAATGGACTGCAACCGCCAGCACCACAGTGTTAATGGTGAGGTAGGGGCTGATTGAATGGCTTGACTCCAGCCAGCAGTCTTCGCTGGCAGAGAATCAAGTGGCTAAGGGGAAAACACTTCTGTCTACTAGAGAAATAACACAAACTCCAAACCTATAATTCCCAAGTTTAAAAAAAGAAATAGAGACAGAAAGTGGGGTGAATATCAAACCAAACGAAGCTTTTATCTCTGTGTTCAGAATAGAAAACTGCTCCTCAGCAAAACCCGCTGCAAAACCCAGGCCAGTTAAAACAATATACAGGCAGCTTGCCTCCAAGTAACCAGAAATTGTTGGCTCAGAGGAGCCTGCTCTGAGAAGCCAACCTGCTGGGAGACGTTACCCAAGCCGTGGCCTGAATGTAATTCTTCCTGCTGTGGAATGGCTCTTTGGCAAATGAAGACCCTAATTAGAGCAGGAAAGGTTTCTATTTTGTTTGTCTTTAATTCTTACCCTGAGGCCTTTGCAATGCAGCCATGTCTCTGCTTGTGTGGAAATAAGTTTCCAGTTTCCCTTTGTAACAAGAACCCTTTTTCTGGGAAAAAAGCAACAAACGAACAACATAGGCACACCACATTTTGGGTCCCTGACACTGGCCTAATCCAAAACCATTTTGTTGAGAAAAGGTGATCATGTCATCTTTCATTAGCCACTAATGCCAAGCTGCTGGTGAAATCAGAGTTCCTCCTGGAGCTAGTGTGGACATGCATCCTTATCCTTAGCATAGCCACAGAAATGACCACTCAGGCAGGCGTCTCCGGTAAATGGTATGGGAGGGAGAGAAAGCATAAAACAGACATCAAGTGGGAGTCTGAATTCAGGCACTGCTGGTGTACCCCAGACAGGGCCGGATTAAGACCTTTAGAGGCCCTAAGCACTGAAAAGATTATGGTGCCCCCCATATGTAATTCAAAATGAAAACAATACTGTACCGTAAACTCTCTTCTTTTTTTTTTTTGGTGCCCCTGCTTTGCTGATGCCCTAAGCATGTGCTTAGTCTGCCTATTGGGTAATCCAGCCCTGAGCCCCTGGACACCATCACTTTCTTTTCCTATGAGGAAGGGCATCTCATCTCAGATATGTATTCTCATCCTTCTAGATTGCACCGCTGCATTCAGTGCTGTCAACGATGAGATACTGCTCTCCCACCTGAGAGGTGGCAGAGTGCCAAGCGAATGCACTAAAGTAGATTAATCCAAAGATTAATCATGGAGAAGTTGCACAGAATCGGTGAGATGTCATCAGTTCGAGTGCCAGCAATATGCAGGTGACGCACAGTTCTGTCTAGCCTTCCCCTGATAAGACCATACCAATCCATGCAGGTGTGTCTGTGCTTGAATGAAGAGCATCTGATTGAACCTAAACCCTAGTAATATGGAAGCTGTGGTGGTAATCTGAGGAGTTTGAAGTTGGGAATGAGCTTCCTTGTGTTCATGGTCCACATCCAGAATTGGTTAGATCAGTCTGTAGTTCCCTGTGCTCCTCCTTTGTGCCCAGCTCTTTCATGTTCCTGGTTGCTGCTTGTGCTGCTTCCCTCCTAGACAGAGACTCCTTTCCGTCCTGTGAGATGTTGACCCGGCCTCAGTTGAATGTGATTGGTTACTGTGTAGTTAGTGCTAGTCATCCTGGTTATGAAGCCATCCATCTGCTCATGGGATACTTGAGCTAGGTCAGAATGCAGCAGCATGGTTTTGCTGCCACTTGGGCTATAGTAAATGAATCAGACCTGTCTTCTACTATGCATACCATAGAATATTGAGCCTGGCTCAAGCTTTCCCTTTTCTATTGATGGCACTACGTTTTCTAGACCATAATATCAGCAAGTCACCAGGGCCTGATGAAATGCATCCCAGGATACTCAAGGAGCTGATAGAGGAGGTATCTGAGCCTTTAGCTATGATCTTTGAAAAATCATGGCAGACGGGAGATTCCAGAAGACTGGAAAAGGGCAAATATTGTGCCCATCTATAAAAAGGGGAATAAGAACAACCCAGGAAACTACAGACCAGTCAGTTTAACGTCTGTCCCAGGGAAGATAATGGAGCAGGTAATTAAGGAAATCATATGCAAACACTTGGAAGGTAATAAAGTGATAGGGAATAGCCAGCATGGGTTTGTGAAGAACAAGTCATGCCAAACTAATCTGATAGCTTTCTTTGATAAGATAACGAGCCTTGTGGATAAGGGAGAAGCGGTGGATGTCATATACCTAGACTTTAGTAAGGCATTTGATACGGTCTCGCATGATATTCTTATTGATAAACGAGGCAAATATAACTTAGATAGGGCCACGATAAGGTGGGTGCATAATTGGCTGGATAACTGTAGTCAGAGAGTTGTTGTTAACGGTTCTAAATCCTGCTGGAAAGGGATAACAAGTGGAGTTCCTCAAGGGTCAGTTTTGGGACCTGTACTGTTCAATATCTTCATCAATGATGTAGATACTGGGATAGAGCGTACACTTATTAAGTTACCAAACTGGGTGGGGTTGCAACTTCTTTGGAGGATAGGGACATAATTCAAAATGACCGTAGCAAGTTAGAGAAATGGTCAGAGGTAAACAGGATGAGGTTTAATAAAGAGAAATGCAAAGTGCTCCACTTAGGAAGGAACAATCAGTTCCATACATACAAGATGGGAAGCGACTGTCTAGGAAGGAGCATGGCGGAAAGGGATCTAGGGGTCATAGTGGACCACAAGTTGAATATAAGTGAACAGTGTGATGCTGTTGCAAAAAAAGCAAATATGATTCTAGGTTGTATCAACAGGTGTGTTGTAAGCAAAACTCGTGAAGTCATTCTGCCGCTCTACTCTGCACTAGTTAGGCCTCAGCTGGAGTACTGTGTCCAGTTCTGGGCGCCACATTTCAAGAAAGATGTGGAGAAATTGGAAAGGGTACAGAGAAGAGCGACAAGAATGATTAAAGGTTTAGAGAACATGACCTATGAAGCCAGGCTTCATGAACTGGGCTTGTTTAGTTTGGAAAAAAGAAGATTAAGGGGGGACATGATAGCGGTTTTCAAATATCTAAAAGGGTGTCACAAGGAGAAAGGCGAAAATGTGTTCCTCTTGGTTACTGAGGACAGGACAAGGAGTAATGGGCTTAAAGTGCAGCAGGGGAGGTTTAGATTGGACATTAGGAAAAAATTCCTAACTGTCAGGGTGGTCAAATATTGGAATAAATTGCCAAGGGAGGTGGTGGAATTTCCCTCTCTGGAGATATTTAAGAACAGGTTGGATAGACATCTGTCAGGGATGGTGTAGACGGAGCTTGGTCCTGCCTTGAGGGCGGGGGGCTGGACTCGATGACCTCTCGAGGTCCCTTCCAGTCCTATTATTCTATGATTCTATGATATCAAAAGAACTCCTAGAACTCTGTGGTGGTGTGCCAGGGTTCACATGTGCTTCTTGGAGAGTACCCACCACAAGGGTAAAGTTAGTCTGTGCAGGAAACAATTTTCTAAGGGGGCTGGTCTCTGTCTGTCGTGTAAACTCTGTCTCGGGAGTTAAGGACTGTAATAAACCTCATCACCTTTCAGTCCCAGGAGAAAGCAGACTTCTCTCTCTTGCTTTTCTCTAATATAAACACAGATCATCCCGTGTAATGTTTTGTAGGGTTTTTTAATATATGCTGTGCACATTCCCACGTGCCATGACACGACAGATATTAATTACATAGCTGAAGGTATTTGTATTTCAAAACTGGACTGCAATGTTGCTTTTAATTCAGTGTCCATATAGAAAGGTGATATGCATTTGTCACAGAATCAGAGAAATGTAGGGCTGGAATGGACCTCAGGAAGCCATGCAATCTAGCTGCCCGTGCTGAGCCAGAATCATGTATACCGACATCCTTAATCTGTTCTGAAAACCCTCCAGTGCCACGATCTAGCCACAGCAGATAAGCATGATCCAGATGATGCATTTGTACTTGGCTCTCAATCTCTGGAACAAGGGTTACTTGTGGCTTTTAAGCAAGCTGTGTGGTCCTGTGATAAGAGGGAAACTCTACTCTTGGATCTTTAAAGGAAACAAAGGGTAGGAATTAAGGATGTAAGCGAATACTCAAATAATCGATAAACCTAAGTTTATCAGTTAATCTAGTCAACTACTCACTTCGTCTCCCACCCTTGCTGCTTCTGATACAGAGGCAGCAGTGTGTGTGTGGGGGGGGGGGAGAGGGGGGGCGGGAGGGAGCAGAAGCTGATGTTGTTAGGAGCCAACTTAAAAGCTAGTTTCCCCCCCAACACCATTTCTGTGGTGCCCCCTTCTTCCCCTGTGCTGCTTCTGCTATCAGAGGCAAAAGCATGGGGAGGGGGCAGGGAAGGCTGCCATGTAGCAGCCTCTCCCTGCAGCAGGCCTACGCTTGCTGCGGGCAGAGGCTGCTCTGGCCGGGCATGTAGCCCGGCTTGCACCAGATCCAGGACCTACCCCTGGTGCAGCTGTTCAGTTTAAATGTACTAAAAGATGGGTGGGCAGGTGGCCTGTCTCTTAGTACATTTCAACTGCAGAGCCACAGATGGGACTAGCTCCCGGACCTGACACGAGCCAGGACTGAGCTGAGCTGCCTTCCCTTATTGACTGTTGAGTAGTCAATAAAAATTCTGTCAAGTACTTGATTAGCCAATTAACCATATCTTAACATCCCTAGTAGGAATAAATTGTAAGTTTATTGTTTACAGAGGAGTAAACAACTGAGTCTGGAGCACATATTTCTATGTATTTGGAGATGGCAAAGTCAAAGAAATACATCCTGTGCTTAGAGTGAAAGGTGGTGAGGTTTGTGATCCTTAGATCCTTGGCGGGTTCATACCACAGCCTTCAACTTGCCCCTCATAAATGTGTATCCTACACATCTGAACTTTACCCTTTTTATGGACTGAGCAGTGTCTGGGATGGAGCAGTGTCATTTTTACCATGGACTTCATCCGGAATCTTTAGGAGGGGTCTTTTAAATTTCCCAGGACTGGGCCCTGGAGGCCATGAAGATATTGGACTAGATTGTAAACTAACTTGAAATACAGTGTAAGGAGCTTTGTTTGCTTACAGGAGTTCACATTGCTGAGTAAGTGCACTGGAGCGTTCTATACTAGTTGAAATTCCTGAGGGCTGAAGGCTCTAGGCCAAGTTATTCACGTTGCTGTAGTCGAGATGATATGAATAGTTGAGGCCATGTCATTGTCTGCCAGGCTAGGATACGGTCTCCTAGATGGCCAGAGTTGATAGGAAGCATGTATAGATTCTGTTGCATGAGCAGAATTTCATGATTACTCCTAAGCTATGGACTAAATTGACTAATTGTTGTGAACCTTCAACCAAAGGAGACAGCAGCATGACAGCAACCTCTTCGGAATGCTTTCCTGTGCCCAGCAACATCACATCTGACTTGCTCGGGTTCAGCTTCAGCCAGCTATTCCCCATCCATGAGTCGATCTGATCCAAGAACTGGACTGCCCTGGTGGTAGTTGTGTGGTAGAAAGGTTGGTAGAACTGAGCTTCCCTGCATATTGCTTACGTTTATATTGTTTGACCAGTTTGCCTAGTGGCTCTATGTAAATGTTGACAAGCACCAGAAACAGAATTGGTGGTTATGGAGCCCCACAAGAGAAAGGTTTAGTAATAGCGGTGCTGTGTCTTGGTACCACTCATTGCATGAGTCTATCCGGGAAGGACCCACATCATTTTGGCACTGTGTTTCTTAAGCTTTTTAAGATAGAGGAACACCAAACAATATATTTTTTTATGAGGAACATCAAGGATTTTTTGTTTGGGGGGAGAGGGGAAGCCCGGGGAACAGATACAAAATGTTGCCTGCCCCTTTTAGGGCAACCAATTTGAACTCTGTTGTTCTCCTCAGAACACAGTTTAAGAAGCACTGTTTTAGCCCATTCCCTAGAACCATTGTCTTCCCTCTTAGTAAGGCAAGACAGCTGTATTTCATGGTCAGCAGTGTTGGTGGTGCCTAGAGATCCAGGAGGATGAGAATCTTAGAATACTAGAACTGGAAGGGACCTCGAGAGGTTATCAAGTCCAGTCCCCTGCCCTCCTGGCAGGACACAACACCATCTAGACCATCCCTGATAGATATTTATCTAACCTTCTCTTAAATATCTCCAGTGATGGAGATTCCACAACCTCCCTGGGCAATTTATTCCAGTGTTTAACCACCCTGACAGTCAGGAAGTTTTTCCTAGTGTCCAACCTAAACCTCCCTTGCTGCAGTTTAAGCCCATTGCTGCTTGTTCTATCCTCAGAGGCTCAGGAAAACAATTTTTCTCCCTCCTCCTTGTGATACCCTTTTAGATACGTGAAAACCACTATCATGTCCCCTCTCGGTCTTCTCTTTTCCAAACTAAACAAGCCCAATTCTTTGTCTTCCTTCATAGGTCATCTTCCCATGACTTAAATCATTCTTGTTGCTCTTCTCTGGACCATCTCCAATTTCTCCAAATCTTTCTTGAAATGAGGTGCCCAGAACTGGACACAATACTCCAATTGAAGCCTAATCAGCTTTGAGTAAAGCGGAAGAATGACTTCTCGTGTCTTGCTCACAACAGTCCTGTTAATGCATCCCAGAATCATGTTTGCTTTTTTGGCAACAGTGTCACATTGGTGACTCATATTTAGCTTGTGATCCACTCTGACTCCTAGATCCCTTTCTGCAGGACTCCTTCCTAGACAGTTGCTTCCTGTTCTGTACGTGTGAAACTGATTGTTCCTTCCTAAGTGGAGCACTTTGCATTTGTCCTTATTAAACTTCATCCTGTTCACCTCAGACCATTTCTCCAATTTGTCCAGATCATTTTTGATTATGACTCTATCCTCATAGAATCATAGAGTTGGAAAAGACCTGAGAAAGTCATCAAATCCAGCCCCCTGCTCTAGGTAGGATCAATCCCAACTAAATCAACCCGGCCAGGGTTTTGTCAAGCTGAGACTTAAACACCTCTAGGGATGGAGACTCCACTACTTTCCTTGGTAACCCATTCCAGTGCTTCACCACCCTTCTAGTGAAATAGTTTTTCCTAATATCCAACCTGGACCTCTCCCACCACAACTTGAGACCATTGCTCCTTGTTCTGCCATATGTCACCACTGAGACCAGCCTTTCTCCATCCTCTTTGGAACCTTCCTTCAGGAAGTTGAAGGCTGCTATCAAATCCCCCCTCACTCTTCTCTTCTGCAGACTAAACAGACCCAACTCCCTCAGCCTCTCCTCGTAGGTCATGTGCTCCAGCCCCCTCATCATTTTGGTTGCCCTCCGCTGGACCCTCTTCAGTGCGTCCACATCCTTTTTGTAGTGGGGGACCGAGAACTGCACACACTACTCCAGATGTGGCCTCACCAGAGCCGAATAAAGGGGAATAATGACATCTCTGGATCTGCTGGCAATGCTCCTCTTAATGCACCCTAATATGCCATTAGCCTTCTTGGCTACAAGGGCACACTGTTGACTCATCTCCAGCTTCTCATCCACTGTAACCCCCACGTCCTTTTCTGCAGAACTACTACGTAAGTGGTTGGTCCCCAGCTTGTAACTATGCTTGGGATTCTTCCGTCCCAAGTGCAGGACTCTGCACTTGTCCTTGTTGAACCTCATCAGATTTCTTGTGCCCAATCCTCCAATTTGTCTAAGTCACTCTGGACCCTATCTCTGCCCTCAAGCGTATCTACCTCTCCCCCTATCTTAGTGTCATCTGCAAACTTGTGCAATGCATCCCCTCATCCAGGTCATTAATAAAGATATTGAACAAAACCGGTCCTAGAACCGAACCTTGGGGCACTCCGCTAGAAACCAACCGCCATCCTGACATCGAACCATTGATCACTACCCGCTGGGCCCGGCCTTCTAGCCATCTTTCTATCCATCTATCCAATCCATATTCCCTTAACTTGCTAGCAAGAATATTATGGGAGACAGTATCAAAAGCTGTGCTAAAGTCACATCCATTGACTTTCCCATGTCCTCGGAGCCAGTTATCTCCTCATGGAAGCTAATCAGATTGGTCAGGCATGACTTGCCCTTTGTGAATCTATGCTGACTATTCCTAATCACTCTCCTTTCTTCCAAGTGCCTCAAAATGGATTCCTTAAGGATCTCTTCCATGATTTTTCCAGGAACCGAGGTAAGACTGACCGGCCTATAGTTCCCAGGATCGTCGTCCTTTCCTTTTTTGAGGATGGGCACTAGATTTGCCTTTTTCCAATCATCCGGGATCTCTCCCGATCTCCATGACTTTTCAAAGATAATGGCCAAAGGCTCCTCAATGACATTTGCCAACTCCCTCAGTACTCTTGGATGCATTAAGTCCGGACCCATGGATTTGTGTTCGTTTAGCTTTTCTAAATAGTTCTTAACCTGTTCTTTACCCACCAAGGGCTGCCCATCTTCATCCCATCTTGTGTCACTTAGTGCATTAGTTCGGGAGCCAACCTTGTCCGTGAATACAGAGGCAACGAAAGCATTGAGTACTTCAGCTTTCCCCATATCATCTGTCACTAGGTTACCTCCTTCATCCAGTAGGGGTCGCACACCCTCTCTGATCACCTTCTTAACAACATGCCTGTAGAAACTTTTCTTGTTATCCTTCACATCCTTTGCCAGTCCAAGTTTCCACTTTTTGTAAGCTTCCTTTTTGTCCTTAAGTTCACCAAGGATTTCCCCTGTAAGCCAATCCGGTCTCCTACCATGTTTGCCTCTTTTGCTATACATTGGGAGGCATCTTCAATTAGGCTTCTTTAAAATACTGCCAGCTGTCCTGGACTCCTTTCCCCTTCATGTTAGCATCCCAGGGGATTCTGCCCATCAGATCTCGGAGGGAGTCAAAATCTGCTTTTCTGAAGTCCAGGGTGTGTATTTTACTACTCTCTTTCCTTCCTTTGGTCAGGATCCTGAAATCTACCATCTCATGATCACTGCTTCCCAGGTTGGCACCCACCTCCACTTCCCCTATTAGTTCCTCCCTGTTTGTGAGCAGAAGGTCAAGCTGCGCACGGCCACTGGTCGGATCCTTCAGCACTTGTACCAAGAAGTTATCCCCAACATTCTCCAAAAACTTCCTGGATTGCCTGTGTACTGCCATACTGATTTCCCAACAGATGTCAGGGTGATTAAAGTCCCCCACAAGACCAGGGCCTGCGATCTGGAAGCTTCTCTCAGTTGTCCAAAGAAAGCCTCATCTACCTCATCCACCTGATTTGGTGACCTGTAGCAGACACCAACTACAACATCACTGCTGTTGTTTGCACCTCTAAACTTAATCCATAGACTCTCAACAGGTTTTTCTCCCTCTATATTCTGGAGTTCAGAGCAATCGTAGTGCTCTCTTACATATAGTGCAACTCCTCCTCCTTTTCTCCCCTGCCTGTTGTTCCTGAACAGTCTATACCCTTCCATGACAGCGCTCCAGTCATGCGAGTCATCCCACCAAGTCTCTGTTATCCCAATTAAATCATATTTCTTGGACTGGGCCAGGACCTCCAGTTCTTCCTGTTTGTTGCCCAGGCTTCTCACATTAGTGTACAAACACCTCATAACCAGTTGATCACCCTATCTTCTCCATTCGAATCAGGGGTCCTCCTTTCTTGCTCGTTCCTATTTGCATTTCTTCCCAGTATCCAACTTTCCCACTCCCCTAAGGATTTTGGTCACCGTCCCACAAAGAACCAAGTTTAAAGCCCTCCTCACTAGGGCTGCCCTGCAAGCCTGCCCATGAAGATTCTCCTTCCTCTCTTGGTTAGGTGGATCCCATCTCTTCCTAACAATCCTTGTGCCCGGAACAGAGTCCTATGGTGGAAGAAACCAAAGCCCTCTCTGCGACACCACCTGCACAACCACGCATTGACGTCCTCAATTCGACGATCCCTGCCCAGTCCTTTCCTTTCAACAAGGAGGATGGATGAGAACACCGCTTGCGCTCCGAAATCTTGGATCATTCTTCCCAGCGCTACATAATCCTTAGTGACCCGCTCAAGGTCATTGTTGGCCGTATCGTTAGTTCCTACATGGAGAAGCAGGAAAGGGTAGTGATCCGAAGGTTTGATCAGTTTGGTAAGCCTCTCAGTCACATCCTGAATTCGAGCTCCCGGTAAGCAGCACACCTCTCGAGATTCCAGGTCCGGACGGCAGAGGGATGGCTCATTCCCTCTTACAAGGGAGTCCCCGACCACCACCACATCCATCCCTAGAACTACGCATCCCATGCCTTCCAGTAGATGCTGTTCCCTTGCGGTTTCTTCCTTGTGAGATCTCTTCCAAAGCATTCACCACTGCAGAGGCTGAGGAGATAGCCTGAAAGCGATTACTTACCTCAATAGCATTGGGGGATTCCCGTGCTGGCCTTTTCCCCCTTCTAAAGTTATATGCTGCCAGTTCTCTTCCTGGTCCCATACTGCCCTCTCCGGCTCTTGAACCTGCCGTGCTTGCAAGATTAAATGCTGCCTTCTATCGAGGAAGTCTTCATCCTCTCTCATCGAGCGTAGGGTCAGGCCTCCAGTCCTCTTTTTTTTTTTTTTCCAAAATGGCGACCAGCGTGCACTTTGTGCAGATGAAATCTGTTGTTTCTTCCAGGAGGAAGACAAACATGGCACATGTTGTGCAGGTAACAACAGCAGACCTATCACCATCCATCCCTGCTGTCCTGGAGAAAGGATTTAAAAGAAAGGCAAGAGAACCTTGTGCCCTTCCCTCTCCCCTTCCAAACTCCTTCTCTAAACTCCCTGTTAGCACTCACCTGTTCACAAGCTCCGTGGTTGCTTGCTCTCTGCTTTATAAAGCCCTGGAGTGCCTGAAAGTCCCTCCCCCTACCAAGGCTCAGCCAATCAGCAGAGGCTTCTAGAATTCAAATTTTAATTAGAAGCCAACAGTTTCCACCTGGCACTTACAGCACACACTCCATGAAGGGGAGGGGAGAAGGGAAAGGGGAAGTGAAGAGGGGGAAAAAAAAAGCCTCACTCACAAATACAGGGGGAAAAAGAAACAAACAAACCAAAAAAACCCACATACCAGCCCTCACTCACAAACACAAGCTCAGCACACAGCAAGAAAGCCACAATAACAACACACACTTCCCTCAAGAGTCCTGTATCTGCTTCTCCTTTACCTGGAGATTCCCTCTGTAAACTCCCTGTTAGCACTCACCTCCAAAGCACTTGCAACCCCTCCCAGCTTGGTATCATCTTTAAAGGCTCCAGGGCCGGGAGGGGGGGGGGGGCAGAAGAGTTTCCCTGGTGGTGCCCAGAGTGGCCACCAGGGCAAGCTGGGAAGTGCTAGTCTCCCACTAGTTCAAATTAAGGGGCTACACAGCTCTTAATTCGAACAACTTAATTCGAACTAGGCGTTAGTCCTCGTAGAATGTAGTTTACTGAGTTCGAATCAAGCGCTCCACTAGTTCCAATTAAATTCAAACTAGCAGTTTGTATGTGTAGCGCCTATGAAAGTTAATTCAAACTAACGGCTGTTAGTTCGAATTAACTTTGTAGTGTAGACATACCCATATGAGTCTTGGCCATCATCATACTACCTTCCAAATGCCCAAATTCCCTCCTTATTGCCCATACATTGCCTTATGTTTCTGATGTCATGCACTAGCTAAATGGAAAGGGGTAGAAACTCATGCACTGATGGTGGATCACAAAGGCTGATATGGACAAGATGCAAAACTTAACGAATTCCTCAAAGCCTGCATTGAGGGCAATATCACGTCTCAAGAAAACCTTCCAATCAGCTTCCATTGAACCTACCAAAATCATAAATCACCACTGAGTATGAACTGCTCAAAGGACTATTATCCTATTTTGTACGTGCACTTGGGAAGTTTTCTCCAACAGGATGGACACACCTTATGGGCATTCACCAACCAAAAGCCCACTTGCATTCAAAGATCTCATTCATGTATACATTAGAGATGTTACATTTAGATGAATCAGCTAATGAAATAGTCAACAACTCGATTAGTTTATAAGGGCGCCTCTGCCTTTGAAGTATAGCACTTCAAAGGCAAAAGTGCTGCAGGGAGCATGGGGCCAGCACCCTCTTTTACTCCTCCTTGCTGCCTTTTTCTGATAGAGGCAACAAAGGGGTGTGTGTGACTAGTTAACTAGTGTGTCAATTATCCAATAAGCATTTGCTTATCGGAGAGTCGACTAGTTGTTCACATCTTTATTACATATCAAACAGTTCTAGACACTCAAAGATAGTTGGTCCAAGACTTGTGAATTTGACATACTCTATTCCTGGCCTGTGAAAGAGTCATGAGCAACTGGTGCCATTCTTGACTGAAACAGCCAGCACCTCATTCAGAGAGAGAATTCTCCCTACCTCCATCAAAACACACAAGCAACCCACCCTGGCTATACCCGTTCAAGCCATCTAATGCCCTACTTGCTAAGCATACTCAAAAGATGCAAACAAAGGCCAACTACAAGCTCATTTAACTGAAGACAACATTCTAAGCCCAACAAAACACAAATTCATCCCTCAGCATGGAACCACACCATGTCACTGATTGATGTCCTGCTCTCAGGACAGAAAGCAGAGATCCGTTCTCAGGAACCCAGGAAACTACAGACCAATCAGTTTAACCTCTGTGCCAGAAAAGATAATGGAGCAAGTAATTAAGGAATCTATCTGTAAACACCTGGAACATAATAAGGTGATAGGTAACAGCCAGCATGGATGTGTAAAGAACAAATCATGTCAAACCAATATGATAGCTTTCTTTGATAGGATAATAAATCCTTGGATAAGGGAGAAGCAGTGGATGTGGCATACCTAGACTTTAGTAAGGCGTTTGATACGGTTTCACATGATATTCTTATCAGTAAACTAGGCAAATACAACTTAGATGGGGCTACTATAAGGTGTATGCATAACTGGCTGGATAACTGGTCTCAGAGAGTAGTTATTAACGGTTCACAATCCTGCTGGAAAGGTATAACAAGTAGGGTTCTGCAGGGGTTGGTTTTGGGACCGGTTCTGTTCAATATCTTCATCAACGATTTAGATCTTGGCATAGAAAGTACACTTATTAAGTTTGCAGATTAAGTTTGCGGAAATCGTGGACTTCATCCAGGTTTGGGGGGAGCCTCCAACGTCCACGACCTCCACACTAGGCACAGGAAAGTGTCTGTCTAGGGCAGGATAGCTGCCAGCCTGGCCACCAAAGGCCACATGCAAACCCAGGAGCAGGTTTGCATGAAAATCAAGGTGGTCCAGTGAGACCCCTGACCCTGAACCCTGAGCTTAGAACATAAGAACGGCCATACAGGGTCAGATCAAAGGTCCATCTAGCCCAGTAGCCTGTCTGCCAACAGCGGCCAACAACAGCTACCCCGAAGGTCATGGACCGAAGACAATGACCAAGCCATTTGTGGGACACCATTCCTACCCCCTGGCTAACAGCACTCCATGGACCCAACCTCCATGACTTGATCTAACTTCTCTTTAAACTCTGTTATAGTCCTAGCCTTCACAGCTTCCTGTGGCAAGGAGTTCCACAGGTTGACTATTTGCTTTGTGAAGAAGAACTTTCTGTTATTAGTTTGAAGCCTGCTACCCATTCATTTCATTTGGTGTCCTCTAGTCCTTCTGTTATGGGAACTAATGAAGAACTTTTCTTTATGCACCATCTCCACACAGCTCATGATTTTATATACCTCTATCATATACCCCCTCAGTCTCCTCTTTTCTAAACTGAAAAGTCCCAGTCACTTTAGCCTCTCTTCATATGGGACCTGTTTGAAACCCCTAATCATTTTAGTTGCCCTTTTCTGAACCCTTTCCAAGGTGTCTCTTTTGAGGTGAGGAGACCACATCTGTACACAGTACTGAAGATGTGGGCGTATCATAGTTTGATACTTCCCCTCCTCCTTCTTCCCCTGGCTTCCCCCTTCCAGCTCCCTCCTCCCAGGTTTCCCCCTCCCCTCTCCCACCCTGTCTCTTCCCCTCTTCTACCTCCTTTTCCCAGTCTCCCCAGAGGTTAATCCCCACCCCCCCATGCCCAGTTTTGTTAAATAAAGAGAATTTCTATTTTTGAACACGTGTCCTTTATTTTTTACATCAGGAAGGGGGGCTAGGGAGGGGTAAGTGGAGGGGGGTGAGGGAGGAATGGGGCACGAGCCCCCGATGGGGAGGACTGGGGTGGCTCTGCGGGTTCCTCAAGGTGGAAGCTCTCCTGCAGGGCCTCCTGGATCCTGACAGCCCCCTGATTGGACCCCCCCCCTCCCTGGATGGCAGCCTGCAGCAAGTACAGCCAGGCTGATGGCCGAGTGCTGTGATGTGCCGATTGCAGGCACTCAGGGCACACCAAGACAGGACTGCTTTGCTGTCCCTCATCGAGGTAGACAAGCAAGCGGGGAACCCTGAGAACTGTCTGTCCGCAGTGGGGGTCGGGTCCCTTTAAGCACAGCCCTCGGCTAGCCTAAGGCAGCAGCTCCACACTCTTAAGTCCTAACCTGATGTCCTGTTCCGGCCAGCCTTAACTTCGGTTCAGGGTCCACTCACTGTGGACATGCTAGTTCGAATTAGCAAAATGCTAATTCGAATTAGTTTTTAGGTCGAGATGCACTAGTTCGAAATAGCTTAGTTCGAATTAACTAATTCGAATTAAGTTAGTTCGAATTAGTGCTGTAGTGTAGACATACCCATATATCATGACGTGATTTGCCAGGTTCTTGATTTATTCAGTGCATGGAGTGCTGTTGACCTCTACCATGTTTCAGAATTTATTGGGAATCCCAAAGTCTTCATGGTTGAATCAAGATCATTGGTCTGCCTTGGTGTCTGGAATGTGGAAGTCTCACAACTGACCGTGTTGTGATGTCATTGATATTGACTTGTAGACCAAAGGTCAGGTCCAGAGTATGACCATGAGTCTGTTGCACAACTTTCCGTTAAAAAAAGATGTAGAGAAACTAGCCACACTCAAAATACATGGAGACAGTAGGGCTGCAGCTTAATATGATAGTGCCCTAAACAAAGGGGCTGTGTCTACACTGGCATGAATTTCCGGAACTGCTTAAAACTGTCTACATTGGCAGGCTGCTTTTCCGGTAAAGCCCTTTTTCCAGGAAAGCGTCTTTGGCCAATGTAGACGCGCTTTTCTGGAAAAGAGCCCCGATCGCCATTTTCGCGATCGGGGCTTTTTTCCGGAAAAGACTACTGGGCTGTCTACACTGGCCCTTTTCTGGAACAGTGTTCCGGAATAAGGACTTATGCCCGAGCAGGAGCAGAATAGTTTTTCCGGAATAGCTGCTGATTTTGTACAGTAGAGTGTCGTTGCTTTTCCGGAAATTCAAGGGCCAGTGTAGGCAGCTCGCAGCTTATTCCGGAAAAGCGGCTGTGTGTAGACACAGCCAGGGGATCTAATGCCCTCCGCAGCTATAGAAAATACTTACCCCCCCCAAAAGGCTGCAGGGGACCACTGGCTTCATCATATTGCCCTGTACTTCTGACACAGGTAGGAGGGCCTAAGATCTTCCTCTGTTTGCAGTTCAGATACTTTGGGGACAGGTGCTATAGAAGACTCAGATTAGGTAATTCAGAAACCCTTCCTCACACCCATACATTTACTGCCCACATATTTTCTTTCTTCCTTTCTGCACACTCCCTTTACTTGTGCTGGTTCCAGTTTGCCATTCATAATTTATTCTGAACGCAAATACCTTCAATTTCAAGATAAGAATGGAATAGATTCCTTCAGACTGATTACTGCTGTATATCAGAACAGGTGATTTTAGAACTATAGCTCTTTTGTAGGAATTTGATTATTGCTTCTAAAGAATGAAGCCACACATCCCACAAAAACTCCTGTGAGAGATAAGCCACAATGGGCCTCAGCATATTCAGAACTAAACAAATATAAAACTGTTTCTTCACTTTTACTTTACTTTGTCATGTTTTTCTTTCTTACCCTCAAATAAACCAAGTAAGTTATTTAACCTATTGTCTCAAAAGCAAGAGAGGCTTTGGGTATTTAGGAGAAACTTACAAAATTAAGTCTCAAAGGTGTAGTTGTGTTAGTCTGTAATTTTAAGAACAGTGAATAGTCCTGTGGCACCTTAGAGACATGGAAGAAGTGGGTTTTGCTCATGATACTCTACATTTTTTTTTAAGTTTAAGATGCTACAGGACTACTCTTACTTCATTTTGTAGGCAATGTTGATATATATCAGGGGTGGGGGCCCCAGAAAAATCCACTGACGCACAGAAAAATCAGTTGGGGGCTGCACAAAGTGAAAAGCAAACCAAACAGACCACAAACCCCTCACTGACATAGCCAGCAACCGAGGAGAAAGATGCTCCCCACATTCCTCTCACACACCAGAGCCTGGGGGGCCCAGCATAGTATATTTTGTATGCTCCAGCCCTGCGGTGGGGCAGCAGGGGGGCTGGAGAGCGGTTGCAGTTTCCTCAGTGCTGGAGGGAGAGGGAGCTGAGCCTTGGGGGCTGCATCCAACCCTGGGCCTGAGGTCTCCTGCCCCACCCCTTACCCCCCAATATGTACCATAGTAAACTGGATTACATACCTAGATGGAGTAACAAAGAAACATCATTTTAGACTGTGTGTTAAGTGCCTGTGTTGCAAGGTTGTTTTGGGGGGATTATGAATCTGACAAATGGTCCATGACTTCATATTTTAACTCTGCTTTTCCCCAGTCCTGGCTATCACCACCACATATCTGATATCAATAATATGTATCAAAAAGATGAATCTTTAGTGCTCAGGCTAAGAGTGTTCAGGTCAGGAAGTTAATTTGTAACTTCAGACATAGGCAGTTTAGATACCATCCCTTTTATTCCCCACTTTCAGATAAAGAACTTACCTAATGCCCAGCTTTCTGATCCTGCTGGAGAATGGTGGGACAGAGATATCTCAACCACACGGTGGCTGATTTCAGCTGAGGATTAGTGTGTCTGACTCTATTGTCCAAATGTCTCACATTCTTTTACCATTGGTAGTTTTGAGAGACCAAGAAAAGTTCAGGGTTCTGCACTCCAGTGAAGTAGTATAGCTCAGTGTTTCTCAACCAGTCGTATGAGTACCCTTAGGGTTACCCGAGAGAAGTCTGGGGGGTACGTCAACACAACTGAAATGTGGAGAAAAGTGAATATCTGTTGTAAGTTTTACAATGCTTTATTTTTTTTGTGAGTGCTTTTTATACCCCAAAATTTCATCACCCGCATGGCTACGATTAAGTTGTTTAAACAAATGTGTTGCAATGGTAGAAAAAAAATGTGTGTCTGAAAACTGTAGGTACTGGGGGGACTTGTAATTTTTTTTTTTAAAGAGGAACTTCATAAAAAAAGGTTGAGAAACACTTGTATAGCTGAGCTAGCATTGTGGGCTTCAGTAAAGAGTTTCAGCTCAGGTAAGCAGTACACTGCAGGTTATACTGGAGTGTCTTAACCCAGGCATGTCAAACTCAAAGCCTACTGAGGGCCATACAAACGAAAACTGATAGCTTTCAGGGCCACAGGGCCATTCCCAATTTATCAAGCAAAAAAAAGAGGTCAGAAAGGTCAGAGAGGTCAGACTTTGTCAGCAAGTCATACTTATTTATTAGATTATGTTTTAGCGAAGGACTGTTTATAGCACAAAAAGCTAACAATGAAAAAAAAACTTTTAAAAATACTGTAACATTCTCACACTAAAAACCCCACTCCACTATGTATTTTAAATTTAACACTACTGCCCTATTATGTCTTGTGAGTTTTTTAAACTTAAACTGAACTGAGAAGTAAATTAGCACAATTGTTTCACTCCAGCTTGTTGATCTCTGGTATGGTTTCCTCTTTTTTTTTTTTTTTAAGAGGATTATGGGGGTTTCTTTAGTTCTAAAAATTCAGGTCTGTCCCAAACTGTCCTATACAAATAAGGGAGAGACTCATATCTCAGAATAATTGCTTCAGCCTGGCAAACAATAATATTTGAATTTTCTTTAAAGAAACACAGTCTCTATAGTTAAGTCTATAGAGCAGAAAATGAAATAAAGATACGTAAAATGTAAGATAGATATCAGGTTTGCAAAGTGGGAATTGATGAGCAAACAGTCAAAACATTACAAAAAATATTTGTTTCTAAGAAGCAGGAAGTCTATGAGAGACATCATTGTCTGCTAGATTAGCAGAGAGTAAACAGAAAATTAAAGGAGAATAAAGACATTGCAAAGAAGCTAAGTAATTTCCTTTCCACAGAAACTGTTCCTCAACTTCTGTGGATATATTTAAGATGAGGTGCTAGAACAAAGTGATAAATCTAAGAGCAACAGGTGCAGATGAAATGATTCATATGTGTGGTAGAAATTTCAGAATGAACTAGGTGAGCTACTAATGAAGTTAAGCAATCTCATCAAAATAAATTCTTTCCTAGAGGACTGGAGAGTGGCAAATATTGTTTCTGTTTTAAAAGCACTAGGAATGGATCTTGGAATTACAAAAAAGAGCATGGTCTTGAATACCAGGACCAATGGTTGAAACCCTATTTTAAGAAACAGAATTATTAACACTTTGAAAAAAGTGAAAAGGAAGTAATTAACATAGCTGCTGCAAAGACAGACCCAGTTTTTCTGTCGTTTTGACCAGCTTCACATACACAAAAAAGAACATTTGCTCAATGTGTAATAGATGTTAAAAGAGGGAGAGTGAAATCCATAAGGAAAGGATTTCACTGAATTCATAAGGAAAGGAAATAACACTGAGAGTATTGTAATGTCAATACAAAGATTAATGGGTCACCCTCACCTGGGTTCACTGAATATATTTTTACATTTACTTAAATGACAACAAATTTAAAATTGATGAAAGGAAACTTTTTTTACCCAATTCATCTGTGGAACTCACTGCCATTAAATAGCAGTAAAGTCAAAAGTTTGTAAGATTTTTTTTAAAGGATAAAGGTTTATTGATAATGAGAACATCTACATTACCGTAGGTAGGAGAAACAACAGATTAAAACCCACTCATGTTTCAGGTCATAAGCCAGCCACAAAATGATGGGAGTGAAGAAACAACATTCCCTATCCGGGGCTAACTGTTCACTGTCATTTCTTGTGGACATATGTGAACATGCTCCCACCCCATCCTGTGACACATCTTGTATTGGCCACTTTTGTAGCTAGAATACTGGACTAGACTAGAGGGTCCCATTGGCTGATTTGGCAATGCTTACATTCTAAGGAAATCATGATAAATATTAACACAGTACAGTTAGGTACTT
The DNA here is from genome assembly GCF_049634645.1 of Pelodiscus sinensis. NCBI lineage: Eukaryota > Metazoa > Chordata > Testudines > Trionychidae > Pelodiscus > Pelodiscus sinensis. Next base: position 41,952,208 of record NC_134725.1, read on the forward strand.
AAAACTCAGGACATATGAAAATTAAACTGGGAATCACAAATCAGACCCTTGCGTGTGTCTATATTACAGTACTCTTGATTCTATTCCATTCAGAAGAAAAAAACTGTATGCTATCATATTATTTGAGAAACGGTATGTGGCATCATACAAATAACACTTAATTGTATGTTTGTACAAGGTGAAGAGCTAAAGAGCTGTGGTCCAATGCCTCTCCCCCCCCCTTCCCCAGAGCCATTCATTGCCAGCCCTCCCAACCAAATGCTGTGAGCATGTGCTAGGGGGAAGGGGTCCATGGGCAGAGTGGCTGTCTGGCTGTGAGCATGTGCAGGGGGCTGTGCACAGAGATGCTCAGTTGGGGGCTATGCACAGAGCTGGCCAGCCGGCCTTGAGTAGTTGCTGCGGTGTCCTGTGCAGAGCGGCTGGCCGGTGTGACCTGCACTTGGCCACGTGATCTGAGTGGCCAGTGGGCTGCACTTCATTCTTTCTCAAAATGTGCTGGCAGGCTGCAAAAAATTTAGATGGGGCCGCATGGCCCTCCAGACTCCAGTTTGACATGCCTATCTCAGCCTCTGGTCAACGCACCACCTTGTAAATCCAATGGGCTTGGGAGGGGGTTTCTTCTCTTCCTATGCCTATTAGAAAAGCTTTTCCTGTGGGACGAGAGAGTGACATCATCACTTCACTCTGGCACCCCACAGTGCCTCCCCCCCTTGCCCAGTGCTGGCTGCCAGGCTGCACCATGCCTCCCTCCTCCCCTGTGCTTGGCAGCTGGCAGGAGAATGCAGGGCATGAGAGGCCTTGGAGTGTGCCCTCTCCCTTCAGCGGCCGGGGGCAGAGTGGGGCCTGACATGGCCTCAGACAGGAGGGTGGGGTTAAGAATAGACCGTTGCAGGGCGTGGGGGAGAGAGCCCAAGCTGGCATGACCGAGGTGGGGGGGTGGGGACTGGGCTGGCGCAGCAGGAGGTGGCGTTGCAGGGGGAGGGAGAAGGGTTCTGGTGTAGTGCACCCGCAGTCCAGCCCTTGCTGATGATGGGGTGGGGGGAGACCATGGGGCCTGGTGAGGCCTCAGAGTGGCCCCCGCCCTGCCCCCCTCCGGAGGCCAGGAGGAGAGAGACTGGGTGCTGTGGCCCTGGTGGCTGGGGAGAGAGCTGGGCCTGCCTACTTCCACAGAAGGGGGTTGGTGAGTGTAGCAAGCAGGGGGCACTGCCCCCTAGTGTTCAATAAACAAATCTTTGTGCTGTTCCTCCCTAATAGTAGCATCCGCTAACTCGGTGCTCTCCAACCTTTTTACACCCAGGATCACTTTTTAAATGTTAGAACAAGCCAAGATCTACTGCCCCACCCTTTCCTTGAAGTCCCGCCCTCTCTCGTCTCCTCCTTTCCATCACTTGCTATCCTCTGCTGCTTTTTTCCCCCAATTCTTCTGTAGGAAGAGGTTTTTCCAACATTTGGCCTGTCTAGACTGGCCAAACCCCTTCTTTCGGAAGCCTCCTTATTCCTCCTGGGAAGAGGAATATAGGGGTGACTGAAAGTTCATGTTTGCTCTTTCACTAAAAGAAGCGGAAGAACAAACGCATCCCTGGATGCAGAAATGTTTTTCTGGGATATCTCTGGAATCCTGGAAAACTCCTGCAGTCTAGCCTTACCCTCGCTGTGTTGAGACAGGATGCGTAGGTTCTGGGGTGGGAATGAGGGATTTGGGTGTGGGAAGGGGTGAGAGGTGCAAGCTCTGGGAGGAAATCTGGATGCAGGAGGAAGTGGATAAGGGGACGCTGGCTCAGGGAGAAGGTGCCAGGCTGGGCAGTGTTGGGGTCAGATGTAGGGTTGGGGTACTAAGCAAGCCACAGACTTCTGCATGTGAGGGTTCAGGAATTTGGGTTGGGGTATGTGAGGGGCTCAGGGCAGGGGGTTCCAGTTTATGATAGGCTCAGATGTAGAGTCTGGGGAAGGGGGAGTGCAGGAGTGTTCCGATGCTGTGGGCAGATGGGGCTTGGCCCCAGGTTGGGGTTTGTTGGCCAGGCTTCGTTTTTAAATACAATACTATGTCAAACACAAAAAGTTTCTGCGTTGTCTTTATTTCTGAGAGGGGCGGGGAACCTGTTTTGAGTCAGGGGTCACTGACCCACAGAAAAGTCAGTCGGGGCCACACAAGTGAGATGCAAAAAAAATCTCCTCCAACCTCCCCCGGCCCCCAAGCTTCACTAAAGTGGCCCCAACTGTGTTGGTGGGAGTAGGGGACATAGTACTGGGGACGAGTGCTACGGCAGGGGACAGAGTTCTGCGGCTGGGGATGGAAGATCGGACAGAGGAGAGGGAACAGGGTGCTGGGAGGGCAAGGGACAGGGTGTCAGTGGGGACACGTTTCTGGGCTGGGGAGAGGGAACAGTGGAGGCAGAGAGTCCCCTGCACCTGCTTCCTCCCAGGATTCTCCCCGCGTGTGTTTCACCTTCTCCTCTTCCCCCCGGGAAGCTGGTGCGTGCCTCCTGTGGCGCAGCCAAACCTCCGTGGGTGCCTGCCCCGGGGCCAACCCCCTCCTCCCCCACGGTGCAGCGAAACTCCCGTGGGCGCAGGGACACCCCGTGCTCGACTCACCCCTCCTGCGGTGCAGGGAAGCCACTGCACTCCTCCTCTGGGGCCTACGCCCCCTCCCGCAGTGCACCCGGCATGCCACAGAGCTGTGGGAGGGGAGCAGCCAGCGCACTTCTGGAACACCTGGAAGTGGTGCGAAGCTGCAGGCAGGACTTCTGTCCACCCTACAGGAAGCCAGCACTATGCTGGAGGTAGGTAGTGGGGTTTCTCGGGGGGTGGGACAGAAATGGAGATTGGGGGGGGCCCGAACGCCTCATGATCAACTGGTCGAGGCTTCGCAATCGACCTGTCGATCGCGATCAACCAGTTGGTGACCACGGCACTAACTTGATGTATTGTGGATAGTGAAAGAGTTATAGGGACAATAGGTTCTTTCAACAGGTAGGGTCTCAGAATGCCTTTTAAAGATTTTGCTTTGCTTTAAACCTAAAACAGTACAAAGCAATCCAGTAATGCCTCCTTACACCAATTAGCAGGTGTTGCTGGGCTGCTTCTGTTTTTTCCAAATAGAAGTTGCCTATTACATGAGCCAACCATCATGTTAGTAGAAAGATACTGGTAACCTAAGCACCTTTCAGTTAAGTGTTGTGCAGAGGCTCAGGGCTGCCGCAGGGAGAGATCTATCCCCAACTTCATGAGTCCTTTTAGATCAGTTTTGAGTCTCAGCCAAGAACAGAGGCCCTCTCTCTTCTGGGTCATATAGCATCATAGAATCATAGAATAATAGGACTGGAAGGGACCTCAAGAGGTCATCGAGTCCAGCCCCCCGCCCTCAAGGCAGGACCAAGCTCCGTCTACACCATCCCTGACAGATGTCTATCTAACCTGTTCTTAAATATCTCCACAGAGGGAGATTCCACCACCTCCCTTGGCAATTTATTCCAATATTTGACCACCCTGAAATTTATTCCAATATTTGACCACCATCTTGTGCTTGTGACACCACATCAGGGTGCATTTCATCCACCTCTTAGGTGGCTGAAGTCAATCTCAGCCAAGCAGACACGGCAAGATTGAGAAGTAGTTGTTCCCAAGAAATGCCATGTCATTCCTTCTCTGGTTGGCCAGGTGTCTGCCAGGGTGTGGTGTGCATGTCTCCAATTCCCGCAGATATTCTTGTGACAGATCCAAATGAAAGTGGAGGCACTTCTGGCTCATTGCTGATGGCTCTGAAGCATAGGTGCTGGCTCCAAAGGTGCTTTGGGGCTGGAGCACTCATGGGGAAAAATTAGCAGCTCCTTAGCACCCACAGGCAGTCAAATGCCCCTCCTTCTGCGAATCAGCTGTTTGTGGCATTTAGAGGCTCTGAGAGTGCGGGGGAGCAGTAAGGACACAGCACGCTCAATGGAAGGTGCGGAAAGAGGTGGGGCATGGGCAAGGGTTTAGAGGAAAGGGTGGAATTGGGGACAGGGACTGGGACAGAGGTAGGAGGGTTGAGCACCTCCCAGCTAGAGCAATAGTCAGTACCTATAGTCTGAAGTCCTTGTGGCAGGATTTGAACTCAGAGCCATTCTTCTAGCTTGCAGGTCCTCTCAACCACAGCTCTTGCCCACAAGCACTGCCTCTCCAGCGCCCATTGGCTGGGAACTGGCTGGGGGGAGTGCAGAGCTGGTGCCTCATTGTGGGGACAGCAAACAGAGCCCTGAAGCCCCGCCTAGGCGTGTGTTCTGCTACTGGCAGCTTCTTCACCGGCCTGGCACAGAACTGCCCCAGTCACTGTAGCTTCATGCTGCGGCCAGCAGGGAGGGGTACCTCAACGCCGGTTGTTACAGCTTCAGGGCTTGGGGAGAGGCTGCCCTGAGCCCTGCATGGGACTGAGTTGGAAGCAGCCTGGTTCTGTGGCCTGACAGCGTAGAGGGAGCTTAGTTCACTTCCAAACCAGCCACTTAAAGGGGACAGTTCAATATTGATTTCTTGAAACAAAGTGTGGCTTCCTCCCTTTGCCCTCTTTTGCCCCAAGCGATAAACAATTTGAATAGGTCACTGAATGTGCAGGAAGGACGGCTTCTCCAAGCATCTGGGATATGATGGGAAGTTTGAGATGCTTCAGAAAGTCAGGGGGGCAAGCTGTTCCCATTATATTCCTTCTTTTAGTTGTTCCTTTTGCACTCTCATCCAGCACCCACCTAGAAAAAAAACTTGCCATATTAATGTTAAACTGTGGGGAATTAAGGTCATGACTCAAAAAATTCAGAAAAGTTAGGGTTCTGCCTCAACATTGACCCTGAATGTTACATGTATCAATTACGTGGTATAAAAAGCAGCCCATTAAGGCTTGCACTGATCCCAGTGTAACAGTGTGCTTCCTTCTCTAGCTTTGTCGTCTGTTAACCTACTTCTCCCATTGGCCCCCTCTGTCCTCCTAATACAGGCAGTCCCTGACTTACGCGGATCCGACTTATGTCGGATCCGCACTTACGAACGGGGCTTTCTTGCCCCGGAGCTCACAGGCAGTGGTCAGCCACCTCGAGCTCTGGGGCAAGAAAAGCTGCTCCTGGTGCCCCTGGTCTGCTGGGGACCGTCTCCAGCAGACCAGGGGCACCGGGAGCAAACCTGCAGCAGCGGCGGGTTCCCGCACTTCTGAGGCTTTCCCAGAGCAAAGCCTCAGTTTCAGCAACCCTTCTTCCTTCTCTGCTCTGCTACCTGTTGAGTCAGATAGTTATTCAGCCTTGGTCTAAAACTAAAGAGCTTCCCAGCCCCTCCTGCTCCTTGAAGGTTTATCTCAGCTGTTCCAGGCTTGTGTTCTTCTCAGCGGGTTCCCCTGCCGGTTCTTCCCTATTATTGAGTCCAAGCTGAATGACACCTCTGCCACACGACCCACCTAGGAGTATACCTGCCCTCGTTCCCTACCTGGAGACTGAATCGCCTACGCTTCCTTTTCCTTAAAGGGCAGATTAACTTGGGGCAGTGAGCCTCCTTACAGCATCTCTCATGCTCAGTTACAGTGGAAAACTGGAATAGAAAATTAGACCGCTGTGTATAGTGGATTGCTTAGTTAATTTGTTTACAAGCTGCCAGTGTGGTCTTCCCAACACAAAGAAATAAATAGATTTGTCCCAGGAGGTCCTACAGTTTTAATCAATGGAGTCTGTTCAGATATGCTGGTGTAAATCTAGAGTAGTTCCATTAAAACCAAAAGAGCTCCTTTGGATTTTACACCAGTGTAGTTGAAAACAGAGTCTGACCCTAAATTATAGCAATCATCTGAAGAATGTATGGTTGACCTAGAGCAATGCTACTCAAGTCTGCAGCTTGCAAGTCACAAAGTGGCTCTTTAATGTGTCTCCTGTGTCTCTTTCCAGCAAGCACTCTGATTTAATTATTAATCAGTCAGAATGCTTTTACTGTGTTTAGTTCAAGTTGATAATTTAATTGGTTAAGTTATTAACTTATTTGCTGAGGGAATTAAAATATATAAAGTACTATAGTGAATGAAACAATGAATTCACGTGACCATAGCTCTTTTGGGTAATGGAGATGACTAATTTGGCTCCTGAACAACGGAGGTCTGAGTATCACTGATCTACAAGACAGTTTTATTTGGAGTATATTTTGGCTTTGTTGGTTGATACACACCTGTAGTTTTCCGTGTCTGGGTTTCATAAAAGATGCCTTTTTAGCATTGAGAGTTTGACATTTCTTACTCTTAATTTTCCATTGTTGCCAGCTGTACTGAGTTTTTTATATAGAATCATAGAATAATAGGACTGGAAGGGACCTCGAGAGGCCAGCCCCTCGCCCTCAAGGCAGGACCAAGCTCCGTCTACACCATCCCTGACAGATGTCTATCTAACCTGTTCTTAAATATCTCCAGAGAGGGAGATTCCACCACCTCCCTTGGCAATTTATTCCAATATTTGACCACCCTGACAGTTAGGAATTTTTTCCTAATGTCCAATCTAAACCTCCCCTGCTGCACTTGAAGCCCATTACTCCTTGTCCTGTCCTCAGTAACCAAGAGGAACAAATTTTCTCCTTCCTCCTTGTGACACCCTTTTAGATATTTGAAAACCGCTATCATGTCCCCCCTTAATCTTCTTTTTTCCAAACTAAAGAAGCCCAGTTCATGAAGCCTGGCTTCATAGGTCATGTTCTCTAAACCTTTAATCATTCTTGTCGCTCTTCTCTGTACCCTTTCCAATTTCTCCACATCTTTCTTGAAATGTGGCGCCCAGAACTGGACACAGTACTCCAGCTGAGGCCTAACTAGTGCAGAGTAGAGCAGCAGAATGACTTCACGAGTTTTGCTTACAACACACCTGTTGATACAACCTAGAATCATATTTGCTTTTTTTGCAACAGCATCACACTGTTGACTCATATTCAACTTGTGGTCCACTATGACCCCTAGATCCCTTTCCGCCATGCTCCTTCCTAGACAGTCGCTTCCCATCTTGTATGTATGGAACTGATTGTTCCTTCCTAAGTGGAGCACTTTGCATTTCTCTTTATTAAACCTCATCCTGTTTACCTCTGACCATTTCTCTAACTTGCTAAGATCATTTTGAATTATGTCCCTATCCTCCAAGGAAGTTGCAACCCCACCCAGTTTGGTAACTTAATAAGCATACTCTCTATCCCAATATCTACATCATTGATGAAGATATTGAACAGTACGGGTCCCAAAACAGACCCTTGAGGAACTCCACTTGTTATCCCTTTCCAGCAGGATTTAGCACCGTTAACAACAACTCTCTGACTACGGTTATCCAGCCAATTATGCACCCACCTTATCGTGGCCCTATCTAAGTTATATTTGCCTCGTTTATCAATAAGAATATCATGCGAGACCGTATCAAATGCCTTACTAAAGTCTAGGTATATGACATCCACCGCTTCTCCCTTATCCACAAGGCTCGTTATCCTATCAAAGAAAGCTATCAGATTAGTTTGGCATGACTTGTTCTTCACAAACCCATGCTGGCTATTCCCTATCACTTTATTACCTTCCAGGTATTTGCATTTGATTTCCTTAATTACCTGCTCCATTATCTTCCCTGGGACAGACGTTAAACTGACTGGTCTGTAGTTTCCTGGGTTGTTCTTATTCCCCTTTTTATAGATGGGCACAATATTTGCCCTTTTCCAGTCTTCTGGAATCTCCCCTGTCTGCCATGATTTTTCAAAAATCATAGCTAAAGGCTCAGATAGCTCCTCTATCAGCTCCTTGAGTATCCTGGGATGCATTTCATCAGGAGCTGGTGACTTGCTGACATCTAACTTTCCTAAGTGATTTTTAACTTGTTCTTTGTGTATCCTATCTTCTAAACTTACCCTCTCTCTGCTTGTATTCACTATATAGTGCCATTAATGAACAAGACACTGGATTTTTACATTTAATTTTCTTTTTCTCCTTTTTCAGGGGAAAAATAAGGCTAAAGCATGAAACACAATTGGCAGGCACATGCTAAACTGAAGTGTCTTTCTTTATTTGAGGCCTCTTTAATAACTGAGCAACTGACAGCCTTAAACAAAGGCAAAAATAAACAGAAGAATCTACTATACAGATGTGAAAATGCCACTTTACGTATTTCTGATCTAGAAAGTACTAAACTAGTTATTTTGTTTACATTGTTCATTCACAAGGAATACAAATATTTCCTCAGAAAAGGGGAAAGCATGGGGGGATCTTACATGCTGTCTCCATGAAAAGTAGCTGCCCTGATTTTGCTCATAATTTTTTCTGAAAGTTCTTTGGAGGCTGGAATGAAGCACAGAAAAAAAATTCAGTCCAAATGGAATTTGTTGATTCTGTTTATAAGCAGCTGAGAAAGGAAGGGTTAGTATGCAAGTTGCAGAGTGACTTATGTCACTAGCTGCTGGCAGAGGCTTCAGGACATTGTTATAGAGTCATCATTAAGCCTTTGTGGATAATGCCATCTGCATTTCCCTGGCCATTTTTGCTAATTGACAAGAAAGGGGGTTTGTCCCTTCCTTAGCTGGAGGTTTGCCCTGCCTGAATCACTCTGTGATAACATAGTTTTGTGAATGGCCACAAATCTGCACCCTGTCTTATCTACTCTAAAGTTTCCCAAACACCATGCTTTTTCCTGCCAAGCTGTACAGATTGTAGGCCACAGTCAGTTCTTGTTGGTCAAGGCCCAAATGCCTTGATCAAGTAAATACTAGTAAAAAACCAATAATAACTAAATAAAAAGTCAGGGTTGATTCAATGGCACCTGGAGATATGGATTTGCCTATGGACTGCCTTTTGACTACCCCTGGTGCCAGCTATTTCTGCATGACAGGTGAAGTCACCTGTGACTATCAGAAATGCTCTCTGTTGCCATTGTCCTAGTCACTGTGCGAACGTGTGATTAGGGCTGTCAAGCGATTAAAAAATGTAATTGCGTGTGCCTCCCCTTTGAGACGCCAGGGCAGCATTTCTTCGGGGCAGCACTGCATGGAGCCTGGTATCAGTTGGAGTCCCCAGCTGACCCTGGGCTCAGTGCAGCGCTGCCCCTTTGAAGCACCACAGCGGCACTTCAAAGGGGCAGCGCTAAGTGGAGTCAGGGATCAGCTGGGCACTCAAGCTGATCCCAGGCTCCTAATGCGCTGCCCCTTTGAAACATGCTGATGGCATTTCAACGGGGCAGCACAGCATTAACGCCTGTGATTAATGCGTTAAAAAACTAACTCATTAATCCAGCCCTGCGTTAATCACAGGCTTTAACACACATCAATTGTCAGCCCCACGTGTGATCAATATATAATTATAAATGGGACTCTGCTGAAACCAACTGGGCAGAAAGTGTCTGTAGTAATTGGTATCTCTGAAAATCAGACCTAACGGCTTTTCCTCTATATCAGGGTTCCAACTTTCTCTGCCTTGCTGGTGCTGTGTTAATACAGTTAATCATGAGATGTCAGTAAGAGGGGAAAATTTGGGACCCGTGAATCCAATACAGGTGGAAGGAACCTCTCTAGTCTGGCACCGTTGGGACCTGACTGGTGCTGGACCACAGGAAGTTAACATTGTCCAGCAGCATCACCAACATTCCCACTGCTTGCTGTGCTGTTAGAGGACATTTAGGGGTAAATTAGAGCTAAATAACAGCACAGAACACTGAGAGCCAGGACTAGGGGCTGTAATCAAACTTTATGGGACCATGGGAAACTTGGCCAAGTGGATAGCCAGCTAACTAAAGTCATGCCAGACCACAGATGTTGGTGGACTAAAGAGTGCCATTCTAGAGAGGTTCAACCTGTACAGTTAACTTATATAGTATAGGACAAGCACAAAGACAGCTGTGTAAATGGTCCCTAAGCTTCTGGACCCCATCCTGAAGTGTAATTCTGTCCTACTCAAGAAAAATGGTGCATAGAATAGGGATGTTAAATAGTATGTATTCAGATAAAATGTGTATGCTGAAAATGTTATAGTGAGATGTAGAAGAATTGTACAGATTCCTGGTTAGATGCACAATATGCTGAATGTAGACGTTTCCTAGGCTCTGTTTAAAGGCTCATTCCTGCCAGGAGCAGAGAGTAGGCAGCATCTCAGGTGCTTAGGACTTACTTCTGAAAGGAGCAATGATTCCATATAATAGCCAACTACTCAGATGTTATACACAGAGCTATGGTATTGCTATAGACCACCACCCAATGCACAAAGCATTATGTAGAACAACTTTTGAAAAAGGTAAAGTCTAGAATGGTGTCAGAAATCACACTTCTTACAGCAAATGTGTGCAATAACTGGATCTTCCAGTCGTCTGTGGTATCCATTTTTCATACTCCACGTATAGACAGAGGAACATGGGAGGCTGCCTGCTCTACAAGGCAGAGTTAAGGTATTTGTTTGAGAACTGCAACAATCATTGTGTTTCAGAGAGCTCTGCATTTGGGAGGAGGAAAGAGAGGCTTGTTTCCTTGCTTCTTTTTAACTCTCATGCTCTTGAAAAGTAACTGAAACACTAATGTGTGCCTGCAACTTCACTTCGCCAACATCGTTTGTCTGGCTCAGGGTATTACAGCCTCTGTGCAACAGCCTCCCAGCTCCTGCCTGTCGAGCTTGTCCCTTTACATTTTGGCTGCTGCATTTTTTTAGAGCATCAGCATTAGCTGGTGTATTTTTTTAATGTTGAAAGACATTTTACAAAGTAGTATCCTCTGAAGAGAGGCTTAAATTCATGTTCAGTAAGCAGGAAGGCTCTCACTGTGCAGCAGATAGGAAACTTGCAAAGGGGTTAATGACTTTTAACTGCCCACCGAGATGTTTCTGTGGAGGGGCAGAGAGGCCTGTGTGAAAGCCAGGAGGCTTTATACCACAACTTTATACAGCTCTCTCTTGTTGTGGGGTGGGAGACATGCAGCTGCCTGCTTCTCCCTCTCCTGCAGTACGGGTGCAAAGGGTTCCCTTGATGAGTTACCCTCACACAGTAAAGGGGAAAGAGCTGAAAATCAGACGAAGAAAATGCCTGTGTTCAGGCCCCAGCCTGCTCGCACTCGCTCGCTTCTCAATAAAGTGCTGTGGTTTTAAAACGAGGTGGGGGGAGTACCAGAAGGGGAGAGGCAGCAGTGTGTGTGGGGGGGGGAAGGAGCGGAGGAGAGAGACAGACTGCATTCTGCTGTGTGTTTGTGGCTCTGACTCTTTGATCTCTTGCCAGGCAAACCTGGAAGGTCAGGCCGAGCTGCAACTAAATTCTGGAAGGTGGAACTGAGTGGAATGCTGGACTGGGGGATCCGTGGTGTGTGTCTGTGTAAAGCACTCCGCCCCCGTCCCAGTCTGTTCTAGCAGCCACTCCTATTGCCACAGCTGAAGCTTTCTGAGCTTGCAGTCGCGCTGCCTGTATATTTACTCTGAGGAGGCCCCCTTTATAATTTGCTTCTTGTAGTTGTATTGAGCTGGAAACTCGGAGCCTTGATTTTTCATGTCTGTGGAGATGGGATGAGCCAGACTCTATAATAGCTTAGTTCGGACGTTGGGCCTTGCCTCAGAATCAGAATCTAAACCCAGTCTTTGAAGTGACTGGTGTGCTGCCCATCACTTTCCAGTCTGTAGCTGGGGGGAAGAGAGGGAGGAGAGAAAGAGGTCATTTCCTTTGGAATGAAAAGATTCAGTTTGAAAACAGGGCACTTTTTGAAACAAGACACCCAACCCCCACTCACTAGACTGATGGAGGGTTATTTGTGTCATGCTTTTGACTCATAACTCTGGGAACAGTAGCTGACCAGTATGCTTGTCAGCCTTGTGCCTGTGTGGGCAGTTTTATGGAAATGGGAATAACAAGGGTGGAGAGAGGGAAAAAGTGACAAGTGCGAATTAAAATTAAACTGATTATTCTGCCTTTGCTTGGAGCCTCCCAGAATCCTGCTCTTTCCTGCTATAATTGGCTGAAGACAGGCAAGTTTACTGCAGAAAGGGGGAGTGCCATTTATTTAATCTCAGTTGCCATGACAGGCTTGTCTACAACTAGATCTCTCTGGTAAACCATCCTACATGTTGTGTTTTACTGGGCCTGCTCTCATCTTCTGTAGGCACAGTGTAAATGCTGTGTTAAATCCATCACATCTGTGCTATGCACAAGGCACATAAAATGTGTTAATATTTTCTCACCGCAGCTGAGGCCTGCTGCTCCTTATGCCCCTGATGCCATTATTAAAGCTGGGAATTACAGCTGGTATCATCATATGTTCCTGGGATCCACTTTCCGTAATGAGCAAAGCTCATTGAAATTGATGCAGAGAAGTTGGAGGTGTGGGTGACTCCCGGCAGCCGTTCTTGTCTTGTTCTTCGCAAAGTGGCCAGACAATGGTAACGTTGTTCAGCAGCTTGTCAATAGCTACAGCTTTGTGAACTACAGCAGCATTTCTCAAGCTCCACCTGTGGCAATACAACAGTTACTCTGGAGCTATACCACCCTGTAGACACCCCCCCCCCCCAGCCTCATGCCAGCCAGGCAAGAAAAAATACTAGGTGGGCACTGGGGAGAGTGGAGCTGATCACTTGCCAATGGAGCAGGAGCCTGCACTTGCAGTGGGGCTCTGATGCTGCAACATGCTCTGGAAATACGCCACAAGGTACATGGCGCCCCTACAGACCCAATACAAGGAGCTGGAACTGTTGTGGGTTTTGTCACCTTCAGCATACAGTCTGGGTATAAATGTTGTGAGCTGATGGGCCTTTTGTTGCTGAGCATGTATCAAGGGAGAACAAGTCAAGATGCAGTTACCCAAAATTGTACCCTAATGAGCCTTAGGATCCCATGATTATAAATTGGTCAATTGTGCAGAATACTCCCTTTAACAAAATTGCTATGGAGAAGAACCTATGAATACGTGCTTGGCCAGTCTGGGACCCCAAGAAATGTAATTCAAATTGGCTAAATAGGTGAATTTTAAGTGGATTAGTTGAACTGTATTTAGCCTCTGTGTGGATGCTTTCTTTCAGAGTCAAAACGGCCTTTAACGTCGGGCTACAAGGCAGTGAAAAGTAACCACACTTCGTTTTGGTAAATTATTGGGCTGCCTACTATAAACATCAAATGATCTGGTAGTACTTTATAGACTAACAAAACATATAGGTGATATCATGAGGTTTCATGGGCACAGCCCACTTCTTCAGATGACCGGAGTTTTGAGTTTAGGATGTGCAGACCCAAAATAAATAGGAGAGAAGCGGGGAGAAGGAGACAGGGAGCTAGGACATGCATCTGACGAAGTGGGTCTTTGCCCATGAAAGCTTATGCTCCAACACTTCAGTTAGTCTATAACAGTGGTCCCCAACCATTTGAAGTTGCCGGGCGCCAGGGGGTGTAGCCGTTCGCCTGCCGGGCGCCCCCCCATAGCTGCGTGCCTGGGGCGGGGCCTCCCCCTGTGCCACGCGCCCAGGGCCCCCTCTAAGGGCTGCACGCCTGGGGCCGGCGCCCCCCCCAAACGCCGCGCCCCTGGGCCAGTACACCCCCCAAGCGCCACGCGCCCAGGGCCAGCGCGTCCCACCCCAAGTGCCGTGTGCCTGGGGCCGACGCCTCCTCCGAGGGCTGTGCGCCTGGGGCTGGCGCCCCCTCCAAGCACCGTGCACCCGGGGCTGGCGCTCCCCCCATGCACCATGCGCCACGTGCCCAGAGCACGGGCAGCCAATCCGTGGTGCTCCTGGGGCCGGCGCTCACTGTACACCATGCACCCAGGGCCAGCTCCGGCACCATGTATGCGCCATGTGCCCGGGGCCAGGCCAGCCCCAAGCACTTGGCGAGCATACACAAATGCCCCCGCGGGCACCGTGTTGGGGACCACTGGTCTATAAGGTGCCACAGGACTCCTCGCCGCTTTTTCAGGGAGCTAGAAGGAATTAGTAAGTATCTGAAGATTGGGTAGTTAAAACAAAGCAGAGAAGAATCAAAGTCAATTGATAGTATCCTTCCTGACATAGGAATCCACACCTTCGTCGACTGCTAAGTTGATAGTGTCCCAACCATCCTTCACCACGATTGAGTCCATTAGCATGTGAATTGAATTTGCGGATGAACTCTAATTCCAATGCTTCTCTGTATACAGGCAGTCCCCGAGTTACGCGGATCCGACTTACATCGGATCCGCAGTTTCTAACGGGGCCGTCTCCCTGGTCTCCAGCAGACCAGGGAGAAAAAGCAAAGCAGCGGAGCACGTGGGCAGCGGACAGCCCAGACGCGTCTGGGCTGTCCGCTGCCTGCGTGCTCCTTGGCTTTGCTCTGCTTTGCTCCCCCTCTCCCTGGTCTGCAGACCAGGGAGAGGGGGAGCAAAGCAGAGCAAAGCCGCAGAGCCCGAGGGCAGCAGGACAGCCACGGCTTTGCTCCGGACACCTGTGGTACAGCAGCTGGGGCGCTGCCAGTTGGTCCTGTGGCGCCGCTCTGGGCGCTACTGGACCAACCCGGCAGCACCCCAGCTGCTCTGCCCCAGGCGTCCCCAAGTCAGCCGCTGCTGAAACTGACCAGTGGCTGACTACAGGAAGCCCCTGCCCTGGGCTTCCTGGAATCAGCCACTGATCAGTTTCAGCAGCAGCTGACTTGGGGATGCCTGGGGTTCTTAAGTTGAATCTGTATGTAAGTCAGAACTGGTGTCCAGATTCAGCCGCTGTTGAAACTGATCAGTTTCAGCAGCGGCTGACACCAGTTCCGACTTACATACAGATTCAACTTAAGAACAAACCTACAGTCCCTATCTTGTACGTAACCCGGGGACTGCCTGTATCTGTCTAGTAGAATTGGTTTGTGACAAGACAGCCACTTGAAGATCTTTTAAACAGTGATTAGGAAGATTCATGTGTTCCCCAATAGGTGTCTGTATGTTTCCTTTATGTATATCTGATTTGTGTCCCCCTCCCTCCTTCTCCCCTATTTATTTTGGGTCTGCACATCCTAAACTCAAAACTCCGGTCATCTGAAGAAGTGGGCTGTGCCCACGAATGCTCATGATCCCATCTACATGTTTTGTTAGTCTATAAAGTGCTACCAGACCATATGTTGTTTTTTCTGTACAGACTAACTCGAATACCCCTTGAAGCTACTATAAAAATGCTTGATCATGTGTCTGTGCAAATGAACCAAACCCAGGCATGATTTAGAAGTACAATAACCTTGAGAGATCAAAACCCTTCACGTGCAGCCCCTGCACACTGAGAAATAACTGCTCTCTAGCAGGCCCCAAAGTCTCCATGCCTGAAACACTTGAGTGAGTACTGGGCATCTGTGAGAGATCTCTTCTGGGTGAGTTGCCACTTCATTGACACATCTCCACTGCCGAGAAGAGCGTTACTATATCAGATTCCTTTTAGTTATTCATTCCCAACAGTTATTAGTGATTAGCCAGGTGTATGGACTTCAAAGGAGATAAATATTTGCTGGGCTGTGGCAGTGGCTCTTTCTGGAAGCTGGTTTCCCCCAGCTGCTGTCTGATGTGCTTTATTAGGTTCGAAATGAAAACAAAATAAAGAGGAAATGGAGCAGAGAAAATGACCAGCTAATTCTTTACACTTAAAGCCAATTTTTTTCTCGTTCTAAAACCTCAGTTATACTCCATAAAAGGCTTGTTACTGTCTGCTTATTTCCTATTGGATTTCAGCACATGATCCATTGGTCACTCTATGATTTATTTCTGTCACACTGATTATTATTGTTTTTGCTGGAGAAAGCAGGGGAAAACCTAGTCCTGCATGGATGGCTGAATTGTAGATGTAGTGTGCTCTTTGTTAGGATTCAGTGAGGTCTGTTTGCTGCTTACTGGAAATTACAGGAGAGCATTTTGGCAGAGGTTACAGAGACACTTATAGAAGCTGCAGTGAAAGGTGCCTGCAGCTCCCATTTATTTTAATGCACACCATGTCCCTGACTAGCTAATGGTTACTCCAGTTCTGCATTTTGCTCTCTTGGTATGAACCTCTCACAAATCAAATGAAATCACTCTTCCCTGAGTGGAGACTTGCATGCGGTAAGACTGACGTCTAGTGGGCAGACATAGCAACATCCTTTCAAAACATCTTGAGTCTCGTTGGACACAATTTTCATGACTGCAGATTGAGAAAGAGGGAATGGATGTAGGAAGACTTGACACAGTGGCCTTTGTAATGGCTATGAGTCTCCTTATACACCCGCCATAGGTGAATCTTTTTTCCACTTCCTAGCTACAGAAAAGATTTTCTTCTGGATGCCCATAGTGCTTCCTCCCTCCTGTATGGTCCATGGAAGGGGCATCTCTCCAGGTGACTGAATTCTTTCAGCTCCAAGAAATATTTTAAAACAGGGTAAAAGTTTAACTTTCATCTGAGACCATTAACTTGCTCAAAAATAGCAGGAGTGGGGCTGGAAGGGTGTGGATGCCCTGGTGCAGTTGGCTCCACCCTGAGCTAGAGATTGTTGCCCTGCGTTTGCAGTTGTCTTCCGAGTTGATTATATGGAAATAAAAACCATTTAAACTCTGTTCGCTTCCTGCTTGGCATGTGAGGATAGGAGAGAGCAGGCTGCTGCTGGCTTCTTGAAGCCCTGCGCAGGAATGTCCCCTGCTCCCTGGCACATATTAAAAAGCAAATAGAGGGCCCCTGTGCTGCTCAGAGCCCTGTGCATGCTTATTCTGCCTGTGCCTAGCAAGGCACTTGTTGCTGGGGGTGAAAGGAGATAGGGAGCAAGGGGCATGTTTCCCATTTGGGAGGTGTTAACGGGCATTATCTTTTTCTCATTGCAGGCAAAGCGGGCAGTGCAGCGAGGTGCCACAGCTGTCATCTTTGATGTGTCCGAAAACCCAGATGCCATTGACCAGGTACAAAGCTGGGAGTTCAGGCTTATCCCAATCTCGGTGGGCTTTACCCTCACTGTTATGGCTCTGTGAATCGGGAGCTGGTTTTTACTCTTGTGATACAGCTGTCCTGGGATGGACACACCTGCTCTTCTCTCTGGGGCTGTGGTGTTTGGTTGGGTTTTCCTTCCCCCTCTTTACGCACTAACTCCATGGAGGGTGATATGGAATTTTTGATCCTTTTTTATCAGTGGCATTTCTATTTATGCTTTTTCCTGTGGAGGGAGGGCTGCTCCAGGAAAGGGAAGGTGAGTGTGTACTCTGCTTTGCCAAGCATACACACGCACCAAGTACCACCTCAGCTTTTCCATTCCTTATGTTATCCAGGGTACCCTCTTTACCCCGCTGCCCCATCTCCAAGCGGAGAGCATTTGTGTTCAGGGTGGAGGAGATGCTTCAGAGGATGCCACTGCAGTTCAGGTTGCAAAACATTTTCTGCTTTTGCACTGCTGTTCTCTCTCCCTCCTCTTACTGGAACATTCATTCCAAGGTGTTGCCTCTTGCTGGAGTGCTTTGTTTTGTGTGTGTCACTTGTATACACTTCGGGAGGGTCGGGTTGTGTTTTTATGGGAAGTTTTGAGCAAAATCCCTTCAGCCAGTTCTGAGTAAAGGGAGCTGGAAAATACTTTTACAATCATGGAAAAGAATTCTAACTATGCTTTTCTGAAAAGGGCTACAGCAAAAGTAGCCCTTTTATGAAAGTTAATTTTGGGCTGTGTATAGTCCTCATGGATGAAAGCCTGCATAGTTAGGTTTGAAAGAACCAGCTACAAACGTGTTTGGAAACTGAGTACACACCAGCTACGTCTAGACTGGCATGATTTTCCAGAAATGCTTTTCTGCAAAAGCACTTTTTGCGGAAAAGCGTCCATGGCCAATCTAGATGCGCTTTTGCACAAAAAAGCCCCGATCACCGTTTTCGCGATCGGGGCTTTTTTTGCGAAAAACAAATGTCAGCTGTCTATACTGGACCTTTTGTGCAAAAGTTTTGTGCAAAAGGGACTTTTGCCCGAATGGGAGCAGCATAGTATTTCCACACGAAGCACTGATTTCTTACAGTAGGAAGTCAGTGCTTTTGCGGAAATTCAAGCGGCCAGTGTAGACAGCTGGCAAGTTTTTCCGGAAAAGCGGCTGATTTTCCGGAAAAACTGGCCAGTCTAGACACAGCCACTATGTATAGTAGAGACTGCAAGTGGAGGTGTAAAATATTAAAACTGATCACCTGTGTATAACTGGGGCCCTGATTCTGCATCGTTTACTCACATAAGTCGTTCATGCATTTTCACACATAGAAGGAATCTTCTAATGATGAAACTGGCTACAGAAGCAAGTGAAACTCTGAGTGTTGGTGTCTAATCTTCTCTCCTTCTAGAAACCTTCCAGCTGCCTCCTCATAGGCCCACTCTGCTGTTTCTGTGCCAGACACAGCTTCTCACACTAGCTCAGCTTGGGTCTTGAGGAGTTAGCCCCTCACTCATTGGTTGTGTTGACAGCTCTCCTTTCTCTGCACTCCTGGTCTTCTCATTCTTCCCCGTGCTTAGTCCGTTCCTGCTCGTGCCAGCAGGGATAGTGCTGTGGCCAGGATGCAGACATGATAGCACTAAATCAGCAGGCAGTGGCCCTGTGGGAGTTCACTGCTGACCAGGGAGGGTGCTTCAGAGGTGGATGCACAGACTGAAGTCAGGGCTCCACTGCACAGGAGTAGACTGGTTCTCGGAGAAAGTGACACAATGTCCTGTACAGAGATGAACAGAGCTACGGCCTGTGGGACAAGTGGTCAGAATCAGCTCACAGGGAATCTGCCCTGTGCTTGCAAGGCTGCCACATATGCCCCTCACCTGACTCAACACTACGACCCTTGACACCATGACCCCCTGGGCCTCAGAACTGTTCCTTTCCAGGATATTACTCCACCTAAAGATAGTAGCTTCCCTAATGGAAATCCACGTGTGGTCATGTGACAGTCCCTGGTCCGTGCTTCACAGATTTCACGGGGTGAGTGTGCGCTCCCCTTGCTCTCCAGCCCATTCTCAGAGCAGCGTCCAACAGCTCCAGATGCTGTCAACACCAGAGCTCTTGCAGAGCGGACAGCTCAGGACATCTGGTCCATACCAATGCCACACCCACCAGTAGTTGTGGGACTGCTCCACAAGAGGAAGCTGGCCATGGCATCACCCCGGTCTCCACAGAGGCACCATTCCCTCTCTATTGGAACAGCGAAGGTCCAACCCAGGGGTGGGCAAAAGCCGCTCGTGCGTCCTGACTTCCTGGCAATTCACTAGCAGTGCCAGAGCTGCGAGCCCTTTCAACTGCTTCTATTTAAAGTGCTCACTCCTGCCAGGCAGCTGGGTTGCCTGGCTGCCATCCGGCAGGCCAACCCCTTTAAATAGAAGCAGTTGAAAGACTCTAGCATCCCCAGCTCCCAGGCAGTGAGCTAGCAGTGAGGCTGGGAGCAGTGAGCTCTTAAATAGCAGGATTTGAAATGGCTCGCAGCTCCTGCCTCCAGCTAATGTGAATCATAGAATCCTAGAGCTGGAAGAGATCTCAGGAGGCCATCAAGTCCAGCCCCCTGCTCTAGGCAGGACCAAACTCAATGAAATCAACCCGGCCAGGGCTTTGTCAAGCCAAGAATTAAACACCATCTCATGATCACTGCTTCCCTGGTTGTCACCCACCTCCACTTCCCCTATTAGTTCCTCCCTGTTTGTGAGCAGAAGGTCAAGCTGCGCACGGCCACTGGTCGGATCCTTCAGCACTTGTGTCAAGAAGTTATCCCCAACATTCTCCAAAAACTTCCTGGATTGCCTGTGTACTGCCGTATTGGTTTCCCAACAGATGTCAGGGTGATTCAAGTCCCCCACGAGAACCAGGGCCTGCGATCTGGCAGCTTCTCTCAGTTGTCTGATGCCACTGCCACTCATCTACCTCATCCACCTGATCTGGTGGTCCATAGCAGACACCAACCACAACATCACCTCTGTTGTTTCCATCTCTAAACTTAACCCATAGATTCTCTCAACAGGCTTTTCTCCCTCTAAATACTGGAGCTCCGAGCAATCCTACTGCTCTCTTACATACAATGCAACTCCTCCTCCCTTTCTCCCCCGCCTGTTCTTCCTGAACAGTCTGTACCCTTCCATGACAGCGCTCCAGTCACGTGAGTCATCCCACCAAGTCTCCATTTGTCCAGTCAAATCATTGTTCTTAACTGGGCCAGGGCTTCTAATTCTTCCTGTTTGTTTCCCAGGCTTCTTGCATTGATGTACAAACACTTTAGATAACCAGTTAATCGCCCTGCCTTCTCCATCCGAATCAGGGGGTCCTCCTTTGTTTTCTATTCCTTTCTGTTCCTGCTATTTAAAGGCCCCACCCCTTCTGCCCAAGGCTCTGCCCCTTCCAGGGTAGCCTGCAACTACTTCAAAATATTTTGAAGTGGCCTCCATTCAAAAATTATTGCCTACACCTTGGCTAATCTCTTTGCAATGAGCACCACAGAGCTCACAGCATGGCCCCTGCAGCCCAGCCCAGCCCAGTCCAGTCCCTGCTGGGGCCCAAGGCCACTGAGTTCAGCAAGAAAAACTCCCCAGGACTTCAGCACAGATCTTCTGAGGCAGGTGCCTTCAGTCTGGACGGTGCACTTGGGGCCGGTGTTGCCTGGCCCAAGTGCCGCTCAAAGGACAGGTTCCTGGCGTGGCACCACTCACCATGCGGACATCACTGCCCAGCTCGCAATCCCCACGGTGCATTTGTGAGGAGCTTGGAGGCTGGTGGTCCGGCTCGACTTCGTGACACTATGTTGGCGAATTGCAGCCACTCCCAAGCCTGTTAGGACACCAGAGGACCATTCCAGCTGCTTCTCGTCCTGGTTGTTGGTGTCAGTGACCAGCACTTGGTGCTGCATTAACGCCAGGCTTCATTGCTAGTCCCCAGCACGGCCCCTTCAGCTGGGCCTCGGACCAAGCCTGGGTACCCCAGTGTGACCTTCTCATCTGGCACTTCTGATATAGCAGATGAGACCCCAGTTTACACAGTGGCCACAGGCCTGGCTGCCTCAGTGATACACCTTGAACCTGTGCCTCAGTCATACACCTCTGTACCATCCCAAGTACCACGCTTGGTATACTGAGGGCACCATTGGCCCCTACACCTCTGCTAACGCCTCCCAGAACCCAAGGTTTCCCACAAGAGGACACAGGCTCCGACCTCCACCAGCCTCCAGATGAAGCCATTGTGGGGCTTTCCACTGGAGTTCCCACCCCCAATGATGTGCAGGCCCACAAGGAACTACGCAAGCGGGAGTACTCAAGTTGGCTACCAACTTGAACCTCCAAGTGGAGGAACTTGAGGAGCTGAAAGATACTCCCTTCGGGATGTTGGACAAGTTTGTCCTGGCCAGAGGGACCTTACCTCTCCACGTAGGGGTGACCAGGATCACTGTGGCTGTGTGGCAAACATCCTGCTCCATTCTTCCCTCTCCAAAAGGGCAGAAAGAAAGTACTTCATCCCAGCAAAGGGGCATGAGTGCCTGTACTCCCCAGCCTTGAATGTCCTGGTGGTGGAAGCTGCTAACCACTGAGAAAGACAAGGCCAGCTTGGGCCTTGAAGATCTGCATGCATGTGGCTCTTCTCCACCTGTGCCACGGCTTGGGCTGTTGATAATGGTAGAAAAGTCACAGTTAATGCTGATTCAATGCATAGAGTTTGTGGGAGACATGTTAAATCCATCTCTGGCAAGAGCCTTGCTCCCTCTGGGCAGGTTTTGTGACCTCATGACTTGCTTGGGCACTTGGGCCAACCACTACAACTGGGGTATTTCTTCAGCTACTTGGGCGCATGTCTGCTTACATGGTTAAGTACACAGACTCCGTGTATGTCTCCACCAGCAATGGCTGGCATCAGGCTATCCCACCTCCGACACCCTCTGGACAGAGTGGTGATGGCACCAGCCCCCATCCTCAACTCTCACCTGGTGGACTGACCACAGCAACATTCTATCAGGAGAATCATTCCAAGTGCCTTCCCATTCACACTGGTCTCGGAATGCATCAGACCTTGACTGGGGCATTCATCTCAGCTGTCTCCGGGCCCAGGATATGTGCAGGAATGTGAGTTCTTCCTCCCTCACCTGGCAGGCAGGATGATCCAAGTCTCCCCAGATAACACAATCACAATGTTCTATGTCAGTCGCTAAGGGGGACCCCTGGTCGGGCTGCTCTGCCAAGAGGTGGTTCCCCTCTAGGATTTCTTCATCCAGCAGGGAAATTCATCTGGGGGCTCACCACCTCTCGGGTATGGGAAACCTCTAATCTGATCAGTTGGGCAGGGAGCTCTTCTTGTACCGTGAGTGGACTCTCCTTCTGCCAATCATTGCTGTGCTCATCCCGAAGCGAGACATTCCCGGGTGAATCTCTTTGCTGCCGTGCACAACACGAAGTGTTGCAGCTTCTGCTCCAGATACTGTGTGAACAAAATGTCCCTGGGAGTTGCCTTCCACATCCTGGGAAAGGTCAATCAGACCAGAACCAAGATCATTCTCATCACACCAGCGTGGCCCCGCTGAGCCTAGTGATTTGCCCCCAGTGACTCCTGCCGCTCCGCCTAGACCTGCTCTCTCAAGACCATGGCCGCTTCCACCTTTGTCTGCACCCACCATTGCTTCATCTCTCAGAGTGGCTTGTATGTGGTCCAGCAGCTCCTGCTGGGGAGCCGTAAGCCGTTGACCAGGCAGGCTTATGGTGCCAAGTGGCTGAGGTTTTCTAAATGAGCTTGACAGAGGGATCTCACCCCTACAGAGGCTCCTGTCCAAATCATCCTTGATAATCTTCCTTGAAGGAGGAAGGCTTGGCGCTGTCACCCCTGGGAGTGCACTTGGCAGCAATCTCAACTTTCTACCTGCTGATCCAAGGTCACTCCATATTTTCCCTCTACATGATGCTAAGATTTCTTAGAGGCCGTAAGTGGTTCTTGCCACATGCGTGGCCCCTCGTCCTGCAATGGGACCTTCATTCGGTCCCACATAAGCTTATTGGGCTGCTCTTCAAACTAATGGCTACATGTTCCCTTCTGCACCAGTCCTGGAAGATGGTCTTCCTCATCATGGCTGTTATGTCATCTAGAGGGGTCTCCCAAGTTGTGGGCCTGCACTTTGGAGCCCTCATATGTGATCTATAAAGACAAGGTGCAGCTATGTATTATAGTGTGGTGTGGGGGGAGGTAATCAACAGGAGTGAGATAAATCTGGCTGTGCCAATAAAGTGGTCTCAGAGCTCCTTAGTGAAAGAAGGTACAGGACATCCCTGGTGTAAGCCACCCCAATATACATTTGTTCTGCACTAAAGTCGTTAATGCTTGTAGGAACCTATGTGTTGTAGGTCCTGCCATGCCCCACTCTTAAGTGGTGCAAAAACAAAAAATTGCACAAATGGAAGTCAGCTGCAAGCAAAAAAAAATCCCTGCTTTAAGTTGTTTCACCTAGGGTTGCCAGATGGTTGAAACAAAAATACCGAACACTCCCTCCCCACACACAAAAACACCTGGAAAAAATTGTGTTGAAGAGAAAAAGAAGGGGGGGAGACCAAGTTGTTAAGGGGGGAAAAAAGGACTCCAAGCCCCCCACCCCCAAAATTATAATAAAACAGCATTAAAAGCATGTCCCCTTTAAGAGTGAGTGCAGGGATAGGAACAGGGGAGTGGCTGAGCATTAAGACCCAGGGGAGGCAGTGCTTCCCCTAGTCTTTTGGCTGGCAGCCATTTTGTGCTGGCAGCCTTGGGGAACCAGGTAAGCATGGGGCTGGGGTTGGGGGGCTGAGGGTGTTGGGGGCCAGGGAGGGGTTCGGCCGGGTGCTGAGTGTTTGAAGGGTTGCCAGGTGCCCGGCATTTTCACCTCCTGGCTGGGGAAAAAATCAGAAACTAGTGGACTGTCTGGGTGAATTCCAAACACGTGGCAACCCTAGTTTTGCTATGAGTCCGTTTTATGGAGTGTATCTTGGACTTACTGCAAGGATGGGCTGTGTTTACAATTGATTTACACTGACCAGTGGTGCGGCCATGGCCCACCCAACCTGTCATCCAGGCCTTACCCAATCCCAGCTCTGCTCCTGCTGGGGAGCAGGGTCGGGACAGTGGGGGCTTGCCCTGCTCCACCTGGCCAGCGCTCTCACCAGGGAGCAGGACTGGGACATGGAACTTGCAAGCCTCAACCCACACTCACTAACTGGAGGGCCAGAGCAGGGCAAGCTCCCGCACCTCCACCTTGCTCCGTCAGCTGGAGTGCTGGGCAGCCTGACCCCCGCTCTCCTCCACTAGAGCTGGGCAAGTCCCACTCCACTCATTGGCTGGAGTGCCAGGGGGGGAGGCATTTTCTTCATCCCTCCATTTTTCCAAGGCCCCTCCTGACCATGCCCCCTCTTCTCTGTCCCCTCCTGACCATGCCAGTCGTCCTTTACTTATCTCAGGCTTCTTTGCTGTCAGTTTAGACTGTTTAAACTTATTGCATATATGTCATCCTGTAACACATAGGTTCCCAAACTGGGGGGCGCGCCCCCCGGGGGTCATGAAGAAATTCCAGGGGGGAGGCACAAGGTGACCCAGCCCCCCCTTTAATTCCCCCCCCCCCCCCCCGCCCAGAAAGAGCCCGGTCCATCCAGTAAAAAAAATTCAGAAAATACCATGTGAAATGTCCAGTATTTTCTGTTTTCCTGGCTTGGGCATCTGCCAGAACACACGTGGCTCAGGCTGGCTGGGGGGGGGATGGAGCATCCTGGGCAGACTTAAAAATGGCTGCCTTAAAATGGCATTGCCTGCTCTGCTCTTATGAGGGCACTTTTGTTGACACAAAAAAACGAAAAACAAAAAAACAACTTTTCCCCTGGAGTACCTGCATCTTTTTTTACACTGGCCCTGGGAATTAAAGGGGCCATGGCTGTTTTTCAGCCCCAGTCAGTTCCTCCCCGCCCTTTCAGCAAGTTTTACTGCAATTTTTTTTTTTGCAGGGGTGGGGAGGGAGGGGTCTCAAAAATTAAAAAGGGGGCATGATGCCGAAAAATTTGGGAACCACTGCTATAACAGGAATCCTGTTCTGTGGATTTTTACCCACTCTGCTACATAATATATGCACATAGGTTGCTACTGTTCAGTACTGTAGAGGCATCTCAAGTAGGTCTGTGTCATAATCAGAGGACTCTTACTAGAGGAAGCAGTTTACATTCCAAAATTCTGAGTTTCAGCTCTTCTTGAGGCTGTGTTTGCTCTCCAAGTTAGTCTCTATGGGTATGTCTACACTACAGCACTAATTCAAACTAACTTAGTTCGAATTAAGTTAATTCAAACTAACCTAATTCGAATTAGCGCAGCTCGACTTAAAAACTAGTTCGAATTAGCGTTTTGCTAATTCGAACTAGCATGTCCACACTGAGTGGATCCTGAACTGAGGTTAAGGATGGCCGGAAGCAGTGCCGGCAGGGCATCAGAATAGGACTTAGAGCGTGGAGCTGCTGTCTCAGGCTAGCTGAGGGCCATGCTTAAAGGGTCCCGACCCCCACCCCGGACAGACAGTTTTCAGGGGTTCCCCGCTTGCAAAGCAGTCTTGGCTTGGAGAGCCCTGAGTGCCCACACTGGGCACATCACAGCACTCGGCCATCAGCCCGGCTGCACTTGCCGCAGGCTGCCATCCGGGGGGGGGGGGTCAATCGGGGGACTGCAGGAGAGCTTCCACCCCAAGGAGCCCGCAGAGCCACTCCAGTCCTCCCCATCGGGGGCTCGTAGCCCAGTCCTCCCTCACCTCCTTCCACTTACCCCTCCCTAGCCCCCCTTCTGATGTACAAAATAAAGGACAAGTGTGTTCAAAAATAGAAACTCTCTTTATTGAACAAAACTCGGGGACACTGGGAAAAAGGAGGTGGGAGAGGGGAAGAGAGAGGGTGGGAGAGGGGAGGGCAACTAAAATGATCAGGGGTTGGGAACAGGTCCCAAATGAAGAGAGAATAAAGAGACTGGGACTTTTCAGCTTAGAAAAGAGGAGACTGAGGGGGGATATGATAGAGGTCTATAAAAGCATGAGTGGTGTGGAGAGGGTAAAGAAAAGAAAAGTTCTTCATTAGTTCCCATAATAGAATGACTAGAGGACACCAAATGAAATGAATGGGTAGCAGGCTTCAAACTAACAGACAGTTCTTCTTCACAAAGCAAATAGTCAACCTGTGGAACTCCTTGCTGCAGGACGCTGTGAAGGCTAGAACTAGAACAGAGTTTAAAGGAAAGTGAGATCAAGTCATGGAGGTTGGGTCCATGCAGTGCTATTAGCCACGGGGTAGAAATGGTGTCCCTGGCCTCTGTTTGTGGAAGGCTGGAGATGGATGGCACGAGACAAATGGCTTGGTCATTGTGTCAGTCCATCCCCTCCAGGGTCCCTAGGGTTGGCCGCTATCGGCAGACAGGCTACTGGGCTAGATGGACCTTTGGTCTGACCCAGGACGGCCATTCTAAGCTCAGGGCTCAGGGTCGGGGGTCTCACTGGACCACCCTGATTTTCATAGAATCATAGAATCATAGAATAATAGGACTGGAAGGGACCTCAAGAGGTCATCGAGTCCAGCCCCCCGCCCTCAAGGCAGGATCAAGCTCCGTCTACACCATCCCTGACAGATGTCTATCTAACCTGTTCTTAAATATCTCCAGAGAGGGAGATTCCACCACCTCCCTTGGCAATTTATTCCAATATTTGACCACCCTGACAGTTAGGAATTTTTTCCTAATGTCCAATCTAAACCTCCCCTGCTGCACTTTAAGCCCATTACTCCTTGTCCTGTCCTCAGAAACCAAGAGGAACAAATTTTCGCCTTCCTCCTTGTGACACCCTTTTAGATATTTGAAAACCGCTATCATGTCCCCCCTTAATCTTCTTTTTTCCAAACTAAAGAAGCCCAGTTCATGAAGCCTGGCTTCATAGGTCATGTTCTCTAAACCTTTAATCATTCTTGTCGCTCTTCTCTGTACCCTTTCCAATTTCTCCACATCTTTCTTGAAATGTGGCGCCCAGAACTGGACACAGTACTCCAGCTGAGGCCTAACTAGTGCAGAGTAGAGCAGCAGAATGACTTCACGAGTTTTGCTTACAACACACCTGTTGATACAACCTAGAATCATATTTGCTTTTTTTGCAACAGCATCAAACTGTTGGCTCATATTCAACTTGTGGTCCACTATGACCCCTAGATCCCTTTCCGCCATGCTCCTTCCTAGACAGTCGCTTCCCATCTTGTATGTATGGAACTGATTGTTCCTTCCTAAGTGGAGCACTTTGCATTTCTCTTTATTAAACCTCATCCTGTTTACCTCTGACCATTTCTCTAACTTGCTAAGGTCATTTTGAATTATGACCCTATCCTCCAAAAAAGTTGCAACCCCACCCAGTTTGGTATCATCTGCAAACTTAATAAGCATACTCTCTATCCCAATATCTACATCATTGATGAAGATATTGAACAGTACGGGTCCCAAAACAGACCCTTGAGGAACTCCACTTGTTATCCCTTTCCAGCAGGATTTAGCACCGTTAACAACAACTCTCTGACTACGGTTATCCAGCCAATTATGCACCCACCTTATCGTGGCCCTGTCTAAGTTATATTTGCCTCGTTTATCAATAAGAATATCATGCGAGACCGTATCAAATGCCTTACTAAAGTCTAGGTATATGACATCCACCGCTTCTCCCTTATCCACAAGGCTCGTTATCCTATCAAAGAAAGCTATCAGATTAGTTTGGCATGACTTGTTCTTCACAAACCCATGCTGGCTATTCCCTATCACTTTATTACCTTCCAGGTGTTTGCATATGATTTCCTTAATTACCTGCTCCATTATCTTCCCTGGGACAGACGTTAAACTGACCGGTCTGTAGTTTCCTGGGTTGTTCTTATTCCCCTTTTTATAGATGGGCACAATATTTGCCCTTTTCCAGTCTTCTGGAATCTCCCCTGTCTGCCATGATTTTTCAAAGATCATAGCTAAAGGCTCAGATACCTCCTCTATCAGCTCCTTGAGTATCCTGGGATGCATTTTATCAGGACCTGGTGACTTGCTGACATCTAACTTTCCTAAGTGATTTTTAACTTGTTCTTTGTGTATCCTATCTTCTAAACTTACCCTCTCTCTGCTTGTATTCACTACGTTAGGCACACCTCCAGACTTCTCGGTGAAGACCGAAACAAAGAAGTCATTGAGCATCTCCGCCATTTCCAAGTTCCCTGTTACTGCTTCTCCCTCCTCACTAAGCAGTGGGCCTACCCTGTCCTTGGTCTTCCTCTTGTTTTAATGTATTTATAAAAGGTCTTCTTGTTTCCCTTTATGCCTGTAGCTAGTTTGATCTCATTTTGTGCCTTTGCCTTTCTAATCTTGCCCCTGCATTCCCGTGTTGCTTGCCTATATTCATCCTTTGTTAGTTGTCCTAGTTTCCATTTTTTATATGACTCCTTTTTTATTTTGAGATCATGCAAGATCTCCTTGTTAAGCCAAGCTGGTCTTTTGCCATATTTTCTATCTTTCCTACACAGCGGAATTGTTTGCTTTTGGGCCCTTAACAACGTCCCTTTGAAATACTTCCAACTCTCCTCAGTTGTTTTTCCCTTCAGTCTTGCTTCCCATGGGACCTTACCTACAAGTTCTCTGAGCTTATCAAAATCTGCCTTCCTGAAATCCATAACCTCAATTGTGCTGGTCTCCCTTCTACCTTTCCTTAAGATCATGAACTCTATTATTTCGTGATCACTGTCCCCTATACTGTCTTCCACTTTCAAGTTCTCAACTAGTTCCTCCCTATTTGTTAAAACCAAATCCAGAACAGCTTCTCCTCTGGTAGCTTTTTCAACCTTCTGAAACAGAAAGTTGTCTCCAATGCAGGCCAGAAACTTATTGGATAGCCTGTGCCTCGCTGTGTCATGCACACCTGCTCCTGGGTGGCCAGGCTGGCAGCTGTCCTGCCCTAGACAGCCACTTTCCTGTGCCTAGTGTGGAGGTCGTGGATGAGGTCCACGATGTCCGCACTAGACCAGGCGGGCACCCACCTCTTGCGGACCCGGGCAGGCTCCCGGGAGCCGCCAGCCTGGTCCCATGAAGAGGCGGAGGGATGAGTGGCAGCGGGTGGCTGGCTCGAGCCGTGCCAGGTGCAGGGTCTGCTGGCTGGGTGCTGGCAGGCTTGCACCTGGCATGGGCACCGTAGCCAGACCATGCCCCTTTAAGGGCTCCGGGGGTGGGAAGGGGGCAGAAGAGTTTCCCTGGTAGTGCCCAGAGTGGCCACCAGGGCAAGCTGGGGAGGGCTAGCCTGCCACTAGTTCGAATTAAGTGGCTACACAGCCCTTAATTCGAACTAGTTAATTCGAACTAGGCGTTAGTCCTCGTGGAATGAGGTTTACCTAGTTCGAATTAAGCGCTCCGCTAGTTCCAATTAAATTCAAACTAGCGGTTTGCATGTGTAGCACCTATCAAAGTTAATTCGAAGTAATGTCTGTTAGTTCGAATTAACTTCGTAGTGTAGATATACCCTCAATTAGAAGATTCCTCCCATATACAAAACATTTATGATAAATTCAAATTGTCTAATTGAATTGACTACGTATGTGCATAATTCTTTGCAGATTAGGCCTCATTTTAGTTCAAATGAGCATTAGAAGCCAAATAACTCTGTAACAGTGAGTTTACAAGTCAAAGGGCTTACATGCTGGGAACTTTATTCTGTTGAAAGAAATGTGTGCAGCATGGATGATCTACAAACTCAAAAGCCCTCAACTGCTGTGGAAAGACTGGGAAGCTTAAATACCTAAATTGTCAGTATAATATTAAAACTAAACAGTTAAAACAGTAACAAAAATAGAAAATGTACCCTGCAACCAAGTTAATTTTTTGTAGCACTCATAGTATTTTTATTCTTCTTCTTTAGCTTGAAGTTTAATGTATATCTGTGCTAAAATATGCACAATTAAAGCATATACTGTATATATTGCAAGTATGTTAAAATTGTTAATATCTCAACTTTTATTTTTCCTCTGTGAATTTTAATTGAAAAATTGATTAAGTTTTAACTAGGTCTGTCAAGCAGTTAAAAATTGTGATTAATCACACAATTAATAGCACAATTAATCATGCTGTAAAACAATAGAATACCATTTATTTAAATATTTTGGATGATTTTTCTACATTTTCAATTATATTTAAAACAAGCTCACTTTATATTTGTATTACAAATACCTGCACTTCAAAAAAAAATTAGCAATTTTTGGTTCTCCCTATTAAAAGTACCATAGTGCAATCTTTGTAATGAAATGTAGAATTTTGTACATAAGAAAACTGTATTGAAAACAAAATAATGTAAAACTTTAGAGGCTGTAATTCCACACAGGCCTACTTCTTGTTCAGCCAGTTGCTCAGAGAAACAAGTTTGGTTACATTTACAGTAGATAGTGCTGCCTACTTCTTGTTTATAATGTCACTTCAAGTGAGAACAGGCATTTGCACAGCACTGTTGTAGCTGGTATTGCAAGATGTGCTAAAGATTCATATGTTCCTTTAGGTTTCAGCTACTATACCAAAGGATATATGCATCCTTGCTGATGATGGATTCTGTTTGATAATGATCCAGAGCAATGTGGACCAATGGATGTTCATTTTCATAATCTGAATCAATGCCATCTATTGAAGGTTGACTTTTTTTTTTTTTTATGTTTTCCTCATCAGAGCATTCCTCTTTTAAGACTTCTGAAAGAATGCTCCATGCCTTGTCCCTCTCAGATTTTGGAAGGCATTTAAATTCTTAAGCCTTGGGTTGAGTGCTTGACTGTCTTTAGAAATCTCAGACTGGTACTTTCTTTGCATTTTGTAAAATCTGCAGTGAAAGTGTTCTTTAAACAAACTAGGGGGCTGCACCCCTTGCTCGCTATGCTCACCAACCCCCCTCTCTCTGGGGGTAGGTGTCTGGCCAGAGAGAGGGAGCAGGAGCAGGCTGGGTTCGGGGTCTCAGTGGAAGGAATGAGTGAGGAGACGAGGGGTGCAGGAACTTAGCAGGGTGGTGTGTGAGGGGGCTGGGAGTGCAGGGTCTCAGGTTGGGGGCTATAAGTGAGCGGGCAGGGAGTGCAGGGTCTCAGCCAAGGAAGTATGTGAGTGAACTGGGGGGCGTGGGGTCCTGGCTGAGGGCGTATGTGATGGAGCTGTGGATGTGGGGAGGGATTATGGCTTCTGCCCCCCCCCCCTCCCGGAGCACTAAGAAGGGGGAGGGTGTGCAGCTCCTGGCTCCTATCAGCCCTCTGGAGGAGGGAGGGTACACAGCTCCTGCTCCCCCACCCCCAAGAGGGGGAAGGGCGCATGGTTCTCGGCTGCTCCTGGCTCCCACCGCTCCCCTGGGAGAGGGGACGACACATAGCTCCTGGCTCCTCACCACTCCTAAAGGGGGGAGGGTGCCTAGCTGCAGGAGGGTATGCAGCTCTCGGGGGAGAGGACTGTAGCTCTCAACCCCTCCCTGGAGCGCTGGGGAGGGCGCACAGCTCCCGGCCCCCCTGGGAAGGGGTAAGGTGCAAGGCTCCCAGCCGCCCTGCAAGGAGGGAGGTCTTGCAGTTCCAGCCCTCCTGGAAAGAGGGATGCTGCATGTCTCCCATCCCACTGGAGAATCTGGATGGGAGGGAGTAAGGAGACAGGGTGATTGAGGGCAGAGAGGGTGGTGAGATGCAGATGACGCGATGACATCAATTTGTTGTCCTGCAGGAAAAAACTAATGTGTATATATAGAGACACAACGTATGCTGGGCCATCATCTAGGACTGCAATGACATTAACTAAATAGTAGAATGTGGGTAACACTGAGCAAGAGATATACAATTCTCCCCTAGCAAGTTGAGTCACAGATTTAATTAATGCATTTTTAACATGCATAATCAGCATAGCAGCATGTCCTCTGGAATGCTGGCCAAAGTACGAAGGGGTATACAAAAGTTTAGCTTATCTGGCATGAAAATACCTTGCAGTGCTGACTACACAAGTGCCATGTAAACGCCCATTCTCACTTTCAGGTGACATTGCGAATAAGAAGCAGGCAGCTTCTTTCCTGTAAATTGTAACCAAACTTGTTTGTCTTTGCAATTAGCGAAACAAGAAGTAGGACTGAGTGGACTTGCAGGCTTGGCAGTTGTATATTGTTTTGGTTTTGAATGCACTTAAGTAACAAAAAAATCTGAGTTTGTATGTTGCACTTTCACAGTAGAGATTGTACTGCATGCATGTATGAGGTGAATTGAAAATACACTTTGTCTTATTTATTATTTTTCAGTGCAAACATTTTTTATAAAAAATAACTAGGGGCTGCACTGTCTGCCCACTATGCTCACCTACTTCCCTCCCAGGCCACTTTTGCTTCACTGAGAGAGCCTCTTGACGCTGATAATGTGATGAAGTAATTCTGTCGCCCTTCAGGAACATTCTGTCATCTGACAGGAAAAACTTTTTTATATATATATAAATATCTAGTGATCAGTGCATAATTTGTATTCTGTGGTGTAATTGAAATGAATATATTTGGAAAAGTAGGGAAAACATCCTAAAATATTTAATAGATTTCAATTAGTATTGTTTAACATTGCAATTAAAACTGCAGTTAATTCAATTAATTTTTAATAGTGATACATTTTTGAGTCAGTTGTATGTATTAGCTGCCATTGATTGACAGCCCTAATTTTAACTCAGGCTTTGAAGGTAATTTCATGTTTGTGCAGTGTTTTGAAATTCTCAGGTAAAAGGCTGTGCTAGAAAAGGACAAATGGCAGCAATTGTGGTGCTGTCTTCATTCACCCGTGGTCTCCTCCCCATCCTCTTGAAAAGAGAGCTGCTGGCCTGAAGTCCATCTACTTAGTGGAATTTTACTGTGTTCTCTTCTAGCTGAACCAGGGCTCAGAAGACCCACTGAAGAGGCCAGTGGTGTATGTGAAGGGGGCTGATGCAGTCAAATTGATGAACATAGTTAACAAGCAGAAAGTGGCCCGAGCAAGGATTCAGCACCGGCCCCCTCGGGTGAGACTCAATGTGCAGTGGGAACTGTGCTACTGTTGTTTCATGCAGCGCGTGTTAATACGATTTGTTGATAACATGTGCAGTGACACTTTCCATGTGTGCTGATTGGAGAACAGTTAGGCTATGTCTAAACTACATGGCTCCGTCGAAGGAGCCATGTAGATTTGTTTGTTTGGCAGGATTGTATGCCTCGGAGGATGAGGTTTACTGGGGAGGTCAATAAAGGGCTTTCATGTTGGCATGGGAGCGTCCAGACTAGTGCACTGAGCCGACAAACAGCTGATCAGCTGTTTGTCGGCTCAGCACGGCAGCCATTTAAATTTAAATGATGTCGCGATTATTTAAATCGCAGCTTCATTTCCCTTTGCCAATCAGCCTAATCTACATGGCTCCATTGATGGAGCCAGGTAGTTTAGACACACTTACTCACAAAGTGTCATTGACTTCCATGGGATTTCTCAAGTCACCTGTGTTCCAGTGCTAAGTTAGAGGTTCTCAGTCTGGCCTTATATCACATAGGGACTTTTTGTTTTTGTTATCATAATGGCCCTTTAATAAAGACACAAAACATTTAAATGAAATAAGTTAATTGTTGCACTCTGAAGGGCTGAACTTCCAGGAAGACACTCTGTCTGAGGTTAGCAAACATTTCTAGATAGCATTTTTCATGCATGGATTAACAAAGAAATCTGAGATTTTAGTCCCCTTCCAGTCTAGAATGAATATTCCCAAATAATCTTGAACACTTCCTAGATATAGTTTATATGAGAAAAGCAAACATAAAAATCAGAGTAGATCAGATTTCTTCATTTTTTTCTGGATTCTGAAAGCATCAACTCTGTTAGGAAGCATGACTCATTTGAGCAATCAGTTGTTTGCCAAGGACTTGACCATGTTGATTTTACTTGCTTCTGAAAGAGAATTGTACCAAAAACCCACTGGAGCTGTTGGTAATTGTGATTCACTCTGGTGAAACCTGTTGTTTGTAGAACCAGCACTGAGTTCTGAGCTACTGTAAACCTTAGACACTAAATCTGTGTCCCACCACACACTTAGGTTCCTGTGGCAAATGTGACTTCCTTCCAGTTTGTATTTGATTGTTTGTCATATTCCTAAATATAAAGAGAACCCCTGAATATTCACCATTAAGTACATGGAATTTTATAAAATAGTGTTAATTGACCTCATTCAAAGGTATTGACCTAAGAGTCTGGCTCATGCAGTCAGGGTTCCTGAGCAGCTGTGCCCCATGGCACAGTGACCTTTTCTATAATGGAATTCAGGCCCTAGGGGCATTGATGTCAACTGTAATTATCAAGAAATAAGAGAAGGGGGGAATGGATTTGAAGGGCATTTGAAGGGATTTGAATGTGATCTGCCTGGGGAGGCAAGTTAAACTTACTCTGTCTTCTTCATGTCTAAGCAACCCACAGAGTACTTTGACATGGGGATTTTCCTAGCCTTTTTTGTGGTCGTCTCGCTCGTTTGCCTCATTCTTCTCGTCAAGATCAAACTGAAGCAGCGACGTAGTCAGGTAAGAGCTATCTGAGCTCAGGATCAGTAATGGTACTTTCCTGGTGGTCTGACCCCTACATCTGTCCTCTAGAGAGTTGGGTCAGTGCAGTTGAAGAGGAAGAATGTGTCACTGTCTGGAAAAATAGCCATTGCGAGAGGGGTTTTATCCAGAGACGCACAGTACTGTACAAAGGTGTGGAACTTCTCAGAGACCTGCTGTACTCTGCAGTGCTTGGTCTGTGTGTTGGGACTGCTATAGAAACTGTGGTTACTCCAATTGGGGGAGGCAGCAAAACAGAGTGGAGTGATGTTCATGGCTTCTAACAAAGGAAAAGTGGCTTCATATCGGCTTCCAAGCTTGCTGGGTGTATAGTGCAGATGGAACCTCAAACGTCCAGGACTCTCTGGTCCCTGGTAGCTGGGAGCAGGAGCTAATTGGAAGCCCCAGCCAGGGCTGAAGTTCAAGCTCTGTGGTAGCAGGCTGGGGATCGGGGCCAGAAGTAGGGAGAGGCAATGGGCTCAGAAGCCGATGGCAGGGGGACCTCCCCAGCCATGTTTCCTCTGAGATTTCCATCCAAGAGCGCAGTGAGTTTTGTCTTGTGTACCAGATTGAGTTTGGGTGTGCTTGTTCGGATGGGTGCTGCTGTGGCACCCAAATTATAAACCTTTCCATTATCCCTTTGCTGCCATGTCTCCCACCCTCCCCTTGCCCCATCTGTCCCCTGGTGCCTGCTCCCCCCCACCCACCCACACACGCCCTCTGTCATGCTGTCCTAGCTCCTGCCCTTCTCACTTCCCTCAGCCCTCCTGAGACCTGCCCCCTTCCCATCCTCTCTGACCCCTGCACCCACCCTTCCCTCTTGTGTCCACCCCTCCTCTAGCCCCCCCCATCTTTGCTTCTGACACCGGTCTCTACCTACCTGCCCTGCCTCTCTCCTCTGTCCTCTGGTGCCTGTCCCTCCCCTCCCCATATCTGCCCTTCTGCTTCACCCCCACAATCCCCCTTCCCCTTTCCTCACTGCCCCTGCCCCACTTCCCCTCTTTCTCCCTGGTGCTCCTCCACTCTCTTCATGCCCCTCTCCTCATACCCCTCTCCTCATACCCCTCATGTGACTTGCTCCATCCCCTGCCATCCTCATGCCCACCCCTCTTTTCAATACCTCTTCTCCATGCACCCACTGCTCCCCTCTCCTCTTCCTCCCTCTTGCCCCCATTGCCCCTCTCCTTTCCCAGTATCACCCTCTCCTCACCCTTCTCCCCTGCTGTCCTCCCTTGTCCCCACGTTCCCTCCCCTCTCCCCTGCTGCCCTTTTTCCTCATTGTCTATTCTTGGCCCTATGGCATTTGTGTCTCTTCCACCCTGCCCTGGGTGCCTTCCTCTTCCTTCTCCTGCCCTGCCCCCCTCCCCTCAGCACATGTTCCTGCCTCTCCTCACCATCTTCTGCTTAGTTCTCCCCCTACCCCTTCCTTTCTCCCTTCTGCCTTCCTGACACCTGTCCCCTCAACCCCCTCTAGCTCCCTGGTTCCGGGGCTGAGCTGCGTAGAGGGTGGCTGCCAGCAGCCCTGGCACCAGGGCTGCAGTGCTATTTTTAGTACCCTGGCCCCGGCCCAGGAGCAGCTGCCCCATGACCCAGCTTGAGTCCTAGGACAGCCGCCCACCACGCAGCTGAGCTACTGAACCAGGGAGCTAGAAGGGTTGAGGGGTGCAGGTATGCTGGGACACAAGCCTGGCTGCAGTGCTATTTGTAGTACTGCAGTCTCAGCCCCAGCAGCTGTGACCCAACTGCTTCTTGGGACGGGGCTGCATGGTGGGCAAGTGCCTCATGTGCTGGGACTGGAGCCGGGGCCACAGCTGCATGGTGGCTTCCCAACTGCTCATGTGCAGATCTGCTGAGCGGGACTGAAATACTTGGTGCACACCTGCACAGGCACAGACCTTACATAGAACCCTACTCCTGGATGTGTCAAATTCCCACCTTCAGAGCTAGTCAGGTCCTGAGGGTGCCAGCCTAGGGAGGTCCATCCTGCATGTGCATTCTCAGGATTTCCAGCAGCAACTGAAGGAGAAAAGAGGCAACTTTCTTTTAATGTGGATTTCCCTTGATTCCTAGAGGGAAAAGATTTCAAGGAAAGAAGTCTGGCTAGGAATCGTCCCTGGAACAGGGAGGCTTGAAGGATCTAAGCAGTGTGATGGGAAGGCTGAGTAGGGGAACAGAATCAGATGCCAAAATTCAGTGCAACTTTTCATCATAGGCAAGTCACTTTCTCGAGGGGAAACCCTTCATAGAATCCTAGAATCATAGAGCTGGAAGAGACCTCAGGAGCCATCAAGTCCAGCCCCCTGCTCTAGGCAGGACCAATTCCAACTAAATCAACCCAGCCAGGGCTTTGTCAAGCCGAGACTGAAACACCTCTAGGGATGGAGACTCCACTACTTCCCTAGGTAACCCATTCCAGTGCTTCACCACCCTCCTAGTGAAATAGTTTTTCCTAATATCCAACCTGGACCTCTCCCACCACAACTTGAGACCATTGCTCCTTGTTCTGCCATCTGTCACTACTGAGAACAGCCTCTCTCCAGCCTCTTTGGAACCTCCCTTCAGGAAGTTGAAGGCTGCTATCAAATCCCCCCTCACTCTTCGTTTCGGCAGACTAAACAGACCCAAGTCCCTCAGCCTCTCCTCATAAGTCATATGCTCCAGCCCCCTCATCATTTTGGTTGCCCTCCGCTGGATCCTCTCCAATGCGTCCACAACCTTTTTGTAGTGGGGGGCCCAGAACTGGACACAATACTCCAGATGCGGCCTCACCAAAGCCGAATAAAGGGGAATGATGACATCTCTGGATCTGCTGGCAATGCTCCTCTTAATGCAACCTAATATGCCATTAGCCTTCTTGGCTACCAGGGCACACTGTTGACTCATATCTAGCTTCTCATCCACTGTAACCCCCAGGTCCTTTTCTGCAGAACTACCACTTAACCGGTTGGTCCCCAGCTTGTAACAATGCTTGGGATTCTTCCGTCCCAAGTGCAGGACTCTATACTTGTCCTTGTTGAACCTTATCAGATTTCTTGTGGCCCAATCCTCCAATTTGTCTAAGTCATTCTGTACCCTATCTCTGCCCTTAAGGTATCTACCTCTCCCCCCAGCTTAGAGTCATCCGCAAACTTGCTGAGGGTGCAATCCATCCCCTCATCCAGATCATTAATAAAGATATTGAACAAAACCAGTCCTAGAACCGAACCTTGGGGCACTCCGCTAGAAATCGACTGCCATCCTGACATCGAGCCGTTGATCACTACCCGCTGGGCCCGGCCTTCTAGCCATCTTTTTAGCCATCTTACCGTCCATTTATCCAATCCACAATCCCTTAACTTGCTGGCAAGAATATTGTGGGAGACCGTATCAAAAACCTTGCTAAAGTCAAGGTATATCACATCCACTGACTTCCCCATGTCCACCGAGCCAGTTACCTCATCATAGAAGCTAATCAGATTGGTCAGGCACAACTTGCCCTTTGTGAATCCATGCTGACTATTCCTGATCACTTCCCCTCTTCCAAGTGCCTCAATATGGATTCCTTAAGGATCCCTTCCATGATTTTTCCAGGAACCGAGGTAAGACTGACCGGCCTATAGTTCCCTGGATCATCCTTCTTCCCTTTTTTGAAGATGGGCACTACATTTGCCTTTTTCCAGTCATGCGGGATTTCTCCCAATCTCCACAACTTTTCAAAGATAATGGCCAAAGGCTCCACAATGACATTTGCCAACTCCCTCAGTACCCTCGGATGCACTAAGTCCGGACCCATGGATTTATGTACGTTTAGCTTTTCTAAATAGTTCCTAACCTGTTCTTTACCCACCACAGGTTGTCCATCTTCATCCCATCTTGCGTCACTTGGCGCAGAAGTCCAGGAGCCGACCTTGTCCTTGAATACAGAGGCAAAGAAAGCATTGAGTACTTCAGCTTTCCCCACATCCTCTGTCACTAGGTTACCTCCTTCATCCATTAGGGGCCGCACACCCTCTCTGATCACCTTCTTCTTGTTAACATGCCTGTAGAAACCTGTCTTGTTATCCTTCACATCCTTAGCCAGTCGCAATTCCATTTGCGCTTTCGCCTTCCTGATAACCCCCCGGCATTCTCGAGCTATACCTTTAAACTCCTCCTTGGTCATTTGTCCAAGTTTCCACTCTTTGTAAGCTTCCTTTTTGTGCTTAAGTTCACCAAGGATTTCCCCTGTAAGCCAATCCAGTCTCCTACCATGTTTGCCTCTCTTGCTACGCGTCGGGATGGTTTCTTTTTGTGCCTTCAATAAGGCTTCTTTAAAATACTGCCAGCTGTCCTGGACTCCTTTCCCCTTCATGTTAACATCCCAGGAGATTCTGCCCATCAGATCTCGGAGGGAGTCAAAATCTGCTTTTCTGAAGTCCAAGGTGTGTATTTTACTACTCTCTTTCCTTCCTTTGGTCAGGATCCTGAAATCTACCATCTCATGATCACTGCTTCCCAGGTTGTCACCCACCTCCACTTCCCCTATTAGTTCCTCCCTGTTTGTGAGCAGAAGGTCAAGCTGTTCATGGCCCCTGGTCGGATCCTTCAGCACTTGTGTCAAGAAGTTATCCCCAACATTCTCCAAAAACTTCCTGGATTGCCTGTGTACTGCCGTATTGGTTTCCCAGCAGATGTCAGGGTGATTAAAGTCCCCCACGAGAACCAGGGCCTGCGATCTAGAAGCTTCGCTCAGTTGTCCAAAGAAGGCCTCATCCACCTGATTCGGTTGCCTGAAGCAAACACCAACCACAACATCACTGCTGTTGTTTGCTCCTTTAAACTTAACCCATAGACTCTCAACAGGTTTTTCTCCCTCTTTATACTGGAGTTCAGAGCAATCGTAGTGCTCTCTTACATATAGCGCAACTCCTCCTCCTTTTCTCCCCTGCCTGTTCTTCCTGAACAGTCTGTACCCTTCCATGACAGCGCTCCAGTCATGCGAGTCATCCCACCAAGTCTCTGTTATCCCAATTAAATCATATTTCTTGGACTGGGCCAGGGCCTCCAGTTCTTCCTGTTTGTTGCCCAGGCTTCTCGCATTAGTGTACAAACACTTCAGGTAACCAGTTGATCATCCTATCTTCTCCATTCGAATCAGGGGTTCTCCTTTCTTGCCCCTTCCTCTTTGCATTTCTTCCCGGTATCTGACTTTCCCACTCCCCTCAGGGTTTTGGTCACCGTCCCCCAACGAACCTAGTTTAAAGCCCTCCTCACTAGGTTTGCAAGCCTGCCCGCGAAGATGCTCCTTCCTCTCTTCGTTAGGTGGATCCCATCTCTTCCTAACAATCCTTGCGCCCGGAACAAAGTCCCATGGTGGAAGAAACCAAAGCCCTCTCTGCAACACCACCTGCGCAACCACGCATTGACGTCCTCAATTCGACGATCCCTGTCCAGTCCTTTCCCTTCAACAGGGAGGATGGACGAGAATACCACTTGCGCTCCGAATTCTTGGATCCTTCTTCCTTCCCTTCTGCGGTTGGTCCTAGGCTCGTCTTTTCCCTGGTGGCAGCCTCCTGGGCATGTGGGGGGTTGGGGAGAACCTGGTCCTGCCCACTTACACTGGGTTCTGCGCAGGGCCCCAGGTAATGGTCACTAGCGGGGCTCCTGCCCTTGTCTCCATAGAATAGCAGCCCTTCCCTGCGCCACTTCCCCAACCAGTCCCACAGCACCATCTCCTGACCCACAAGATGAGAACTTCTCCCGGTTGTAGCCTTCAGTTCCCTTCCACTCTGCACTTGCCTCCTCTCCAGCCCATCCCTCCTCTCCTTCCCCTTCTTGACCTATGAGAAATCTTTATAGTGAGCCAACAGGCCCAGGTGTCCCATTAGCCTGCTGCTGCCGCAGGGCTCTGAATAAGTCCTTGGTGCCTAGTGGCTGGGCAACAGTCTCTGGCAGCCTATGGAGGGAACCTGCTCAGGGTGCAAGTATGGCTTGGTCCGGCACTGACTGTATCAGAAGACTTATTAGCAAAGTAAATAATACATTTACTTGTAAACCCTCTTCAGACCCAGACTAGACAATATGCTAACCCTAATTGTAGCTAGGTACACTTTTATCCTTCATTTTTTAAAAGTTAGGTTTAATTTCTTCTTTCAGTGCAAATTCCAGCACAGTCTTAACTGAGGAGCTACTGTGTTACCTCTGAAACCTCATATACTGTGAAAAATTCAGGTTTTGTTAGCTAGTTCAATACATTAGTATCAACTGTAATTATGAGAACTGTATGCTCCCCTTTTGCAGGAGCCAAAGCTGCAAAACAATCAAATCAAAGAACCAAATATCAGAAAGAACTAAACCTACCATGGAGGGAGACCAGAAGGGAATTGGAGATGGTGACAGTGAAAAGATAAGAAGTTGAACCCAATACACTATTCCAGGGCTACTCAACTTTGGAAGTTCCAGGGGCCACAGTGATACTCAGACAACATACCAAGGGCTGCATCTTAATCGTGGTTGCACATACATGCAAATATATATGCAAATATATGCAAATAGTTTCTTTAACAAAGACAGGCATGAATACAAAGATTAAGGCAAGACTATACACACACAGGCCCCATTTAAGTCAATTCTGCCGATATTAATAAAATGCAATATTTACCTGATTTCCACCCATATGACAGCACTTGTAATGAACAATGGCAGTTCAGGAATTTAACTACGAAAATGCATATCAACAGAAGACCATTATAGTGATGACTTTTTTGTTTTGGCTCCTGCAAACAAATGGGCCACGGCCCGTGGGCCACGTGTTGAATAGCCCTGCACTATATGATAAACAGCAGAAGTCTACATATGGGATGTGTGAGCTGAACCTATGAAAAGCATTCATGACTCTTACAGGCTTCAATATGTGTGTGTACGATAGCGGGAGATGTTCAAAATATGCATAAGTGCCTGGAAACCATTTAAGAGTTTTGCTGAGATGAAGTGCACACATCTACAATACTCTCCACTCTCCCCCCCCCCCCCCAAGAGAGACACACACAGAACCCACAAGTATGGGCCACCAGAGCTGGAACTGTAGCCATGGAGAGGCTGCCCCAGCAGGGACAGCCTCACCACACCTTGGTTCCACCTGGAGCACACGGTGGGGAGGCAGCTGCACACTGCATGGCTTGGCAAGCTGAACCATGTGTGGTTCCACCATACTTGGAACTGAGCCAGCTCCAGCCAGAGCACAATGGGGGCAGGGAAGCCACCGGCTGTGTGGTCCCGGCAGAGCCCACCTCCTCCACTCACTTTCCAGGCTGCAGGTTCAGCAGGAAACCGAGCAGTGAGCGCTGCTGCATGGCTCTGCAAATGAGAGTTGTGCCCACTAATTCCTGTACCAAGGCTGGCCCAGGGCAGATCCTTTAGAAGGGTATTTAACCTTGGTTCACTAATGCACCACATCCCTTACATTGTTCTAGCAGTTAGTGCCCCGATAGTTAAGTTCAGGCTGGAGATAAGGTATACATTTGCTTTACAGTAGCTTCAACTTCCAGCCACTGGATCCTGTTGTGACTTTGTGTGCTAGATTAAAAAGCTCTTTACTACCTAAAATTTTCTCCTCGTGGAAGTGCTTATAAACCACAGTAGTATTACCTTTTGTTTTTCTGGGTCAACCAGACAAATCTTCTTACTATCTTACCGTCTGAGGCAGGTTTTCCAGACCTCAGATCATTCTTGAAGCTCTTTCCTGACAGCTTTCCAATTTTTCAACATCGTTTTTCAAGAGTGGATCCTGGGCACTGTTTTCAATAATGGTTTCACTAATGCCCTATAATGAGGGCATATCTCCTTCCTGCTCTGAGTCCTCATTCTTCTTAGCCTCTGCATCCATCACACAGGGTCTCAGTTCAGTTGGTTATCCATTTTGATCCCAACTCCTCCTCAGTTCGTTGCTTTCCAGAATACACTTTTCTGTCCCGTACATGTAACCTACATTATGTCTTCCTAGATGCATGAACTTGTATCTTCTGAATTATAGCACATGTACTTTGAATTGAGCCCAACTTATCAAGGAATAGACACTGTGGGGTCTAAGTGGCCTGTGTCTGTCTGTGACTCTTAAGAGATGATCTGTAACATCATACCTCATTTCTGTTTCTATGGTATTTGGTTCCCCCTCTCCCCCCCCCCCCCAAAAAAAAACACAGAACAAAAATATGTCTTGAGCACTTGCGTTTTCTAATTGACAATTTTACTATTTCTAGCCACAGATAAATTCCTTCTTACTGTCTCTAACCCTTCTACCCAAAAATTTTTCCTTGGCACTTTTGACTTCCTTTATCAAATTCTATATTATAGTTACTGCTATCAGCTTCCTCATTTGCTAAATATGTATTTTTATTTTGTATTGTTGCTTTTACTCTTTCTCTTAGTTAGAATGGCTTTTTTAATTGAAGAAGATTTCTTCAGTGATTATAAAACTGTAGGTGTTTTGGGGATTTAGCAAAATACTGTATTCTGAAACAATTGCCAATTGTCATTTACATTTTTCTATTTATAAGTTTCTTCCCAATCAATTTATCTTTTCTCTTTTTTTTCTTTTCCAGTTTGGAAAACTAGTTCTCTTTAAGTGGTACATGTGTATGAAGGTTTTGCTTGGTTGTGTCATTTGTGGTTAGTTGTTTTTT
The DNA here is from genome assembly GCF_049634645.1 of Pelodiscus sinensis. Lineage (NCBI taxonomy): Eukaryota > Metazoa > Chordata > Testudines > Trionychidae > Pelodiscus > Pelodiscus sinensis. The sequence goes on from NC_134725.1 coordinate 41,995,303, forward strand.
TTACTGGCTAGACCTGTGTTCTGTCTGCACAGAAAATGTTTGGCCCAGTTAAGTTTATCCGCCCCTACTACATCTTGAAGCCACCTTGAATATTTTAAATAGAAAAGCGGGGTAAAAATATTTAAATAAATAAAATAAATAAATCAATGTTGTAGCACATGTCATTTCCAGGGTGTCTCCCACATAGGGAGAAGGCTAAATGGGATCTGCTTAGCTTAGGAGACTTGACAACCATCTTAGCCAGAGGGGATATGGTTTAGATGTTAATTATTAGGAACATTATTTCTCTGCTATTCCAATTGCCTCAGACCCTCAAGCAGCTACACTGTGGTTTCTACTGCAGAATTCCATGAACAGGCTTGCGGTGCAGGCCTTGGAAAAGATGGAAACCAGGAAGTTCAAGTTGAAAAATAAGGGTCACCGTGAAGGAAGCTGTGGAGCTCTGGACACACTCAGCAGCAGTTCAACCTCTGACTGTGCCATTTGCCTGGAGAAGTACATGGATGGGGAGGTAAAAGGAAACAGTTTGACTAATCTATCTGGCCAGTTTTGGCACAGTTGTCACCAGATGACTTTGGGAACTTCCTGTATTTACTCTGGTTCTATTTGGCTATGTCGTCATAATCTCACATTCTTATTTCATCCTTGGAACCTCGTACCCAAATCAGAAGCATTTTAAGGAGTGAAATAACTGGATACTTAGCCTAAAATGTTGTCTTGCACTTCATCCCAAAAAAAGGGGTTATGCAAAAGTCAGATGAATCAGGCTAAACTAGACCTACATTTAGATGGATTATCCCTTTGCTTTTATTTATATATGTATAATTAGCAAATATGTGCTACATGTGTATGTACAATCCAGTAAATACGTTTTGACCCCTACCACTTTATGTGAGGAAGGTTCACTGAATCATTTCTCACCTTATGGTGAAAATACTCTGGAAGAAACTTAAAGCTGCAGAAAGTGACATCTGATCCCTCAGCCTCCATCTGTGTTAGTGCCACAGTGACTTTGCTATGACTTTGATCAGAAGAAGTAAGGAAGGGAATAAATCCAAGTACAGCCCAAGGGAAAGAGGCTGTCTAAAATCTTAGGGAAGATGCTGAATATAAAAGGGAGATGATCCCCTTTTTAAGAAAAGTCTCCTCTGAAATAGAAATATACTCTGTCACACATCAAACAATAAAATACCTGGAGCAGGGATTCTGTGTTGCAACTGCACAAAAGTCAAGAATGCCCTGACTGTGGCCATTGGGAACACTGCCAGGCAAAGTACAAAACTGGCTAGAACTCTTGGGTCCTGCTGGAGCCTCAAAGGCAGGCTAGAGGCTTCTGAGAGAGGAGCTGCTTGAGACGACAGGATGTGACGGGGAAATGAGCCCAGTGTGGTTGCAGAGCATGGAGACACTAGCCCTGTATCTTTAGCTATGTGTGAACAGAGGCTTTTCCTCTGCTCTTCCAGCAAGGGGCTAGGAACTGACCTGATCTGTAGCTGAGCCAGAAGAATTAGGTTTGGGCTACAAGGTCTCATGCCTTCTAGGGAGAGTCTGTCAGCTTCCTTCTTTCTCTCCAACAGGAGCTGCGGGTGATTCCCTGCACTCATCGATTCCACAAGAAATGTGTGGATCCCTGGCTGCTGCAGCATCATACCTGCCCCCACTGCCGCCATAACATTATCGGTAAGTTGTGCCCCTGGAATGCACACACTCCTCTGTCCCCCCTCCCCCATAGGGCTGTTCCTAGATTTCTCTGCTGTCTGGATGGAGGGAAATGGTGTGTGTTTCTATATAGTCCTAGGGAAACCCCTTTGAGTGTCAGTTTGTATAGTAACACCATCCTGGGACTGCTTGCAAGGGTGACAGCAGGTAATAGAGGTTAGAGATGTCAACATCTGGACAACTGCACAATTAACCAATAAGCCTGGGCCAATTGGTTAATCTTGTTGACTACACACATCCCCACTCCCGCTTGTTGCTGCTGCTGCGTTAGAGGCAGTGAGGATAGGAGGCGGGAGCTTGTCCTTCCCACCTCACTCCTGCACTGCTGCCTCTGATAGAGAGTAAGCAGTGCAGAGGGTGAGGGGGTCGTGAGGTGCAAATACATGCAGGAAGCCGTCTTTCAAGCCATCTGCCTGTGCACATCGACTCATGCAAGCTGCTTCCCCCCCCACACACACACACTTGCTGCCTCCTATGAGATGAGGGGGGACAGGCAGTACCTGGTGCTGGGGGAGCTGGGTTAAAAGCCAGTTATCCCAGTACCAGTCCTGCAGCACTACCTGCTTCGTGCCCTCCTCCACTGCACGCTGCTGCCCTTATCAGGGGTGGGTGGGGCAAGGGAGGGAAGCCACCTCTGTTCGTAGGGAGAGACAGAGCTCCTTGCAGACAGAGGCTGCTCTGGCATCCCATGGAGCAGCCTCTGTCTTCAGCAAGCCTGGGCCCACAGAGGCTGGTCCCTGGCACCAGTCCCTGTCTGCGGGGCGCTTGCACTTCCTGTGGACAGGGGCTGCTGCCACTCCACAATGCTGCCTCTGATAGAGAGGCAGCAGTGTGGGGTCGCAGGTGGTTCCCCAGGAATGGGGCTGGAAGCACACTGGCCCCCAGGAGACTATTGAATAGTTGTGTAACACAGTTACACAACTATTCAGTTGCATGCTGTCTAACATCCCTAATAGACAGGGGTCGCCAAACTGCGGCGAGCCCTGCTTGCCAGCCGTGCTGTCCAGCGATCTGCACGTGTGCAGATCGCCCGAACCCGGCTTTTCTGGGTTGCAATCTACTCGCCTGTGGCAAGTAGATTGCATTATTTGTCGACCCTGCTAATAGAGGTCAGTTAAGGAAGTTTCTTGAAGTGACCCAATGTCCTAAACCAGCCAGAAGACATTCCATCCATAGCACGTGTCCTGGGCATGTGCCCACCAGAGGGCAGCATCTATCAGCCTGTGTAGAAGAGAAGCACAAATAAATTTCACCCACATTCATGGTGCTTTTATGGGTCAATATCAAGAAAAGCAAATGAATTAGAAGCAGCTGGTGTGTGGGAAGGAACTGTGAAATTTCTAGCTTCCTCTGTGCAACAGCAGGGAATGTGGCTTCTTCACTGATTTACAGCATTTGACATTTTAAGTAATTTGTTAGAAAAATGGGGAAGTGGAGCAGAGATCATGTTCCTAAGCCAGAGGGCTGGGAATGCTGAGCAGGAAGCATCTCTGCTTAGGCTAAAGTCACTGCACTTTCCCCCTTGACCAATAGATTCAGGGGTTATGAAGAACTTCTGGGCAGGTGTGTGGAGGTGTGTCACGTCTCTGCTGCAGACTGCAGCTGACTGAAACCCTCAGCAGAGTGGCTGCACCTCCAGGACATGGTTTTCTTTTCTCTCCATCCAGAACAAAAGAAGGGAAACCCAGGCCCAGTATGTTTGGAATCCACCAACCCAGTGCACAGCCCGCAGCAGAGGGTGATTCTGCCAGTTCATTATCCTGGCCGAGTGCACAGGACCAACCAGATAACTGCGTATCCCACCCAGACTAGCATGGACCCCCATGGAAATCCCATCACGGTGCTGACAGTGGACCGGCATGGTGAGCAGAGCCTGTACCCGGTGCAGTCCCCTGCTTACATACAAAGCTACCAGCCTGTTCACTTGGATCATGCCTTGAACACTCATCGCTGTGGCCTGGAGCACAGAGCATGCTCTCCAGCTCAGGCCTTCCGAAGGGCCAAATTCAATGGACGACACTTCTCCAAAGCAGCTTGTTTTTCTCAGTATGAGACCATGTACCAGCATTACTACTTCCAAGGCCTTAGCTACCCAGAGCAAGATGGACAGCCTCCGGCTGGCATCGCCTCCAAGGGTCCTTCCCGTGCCTTCCAGCCTGCTGGCGGCCTGCTCTTCCCTCCTGTGGTGCATGTTGTGCCCTCCTCCCACGCCGAGAGTGGCAGCACCTCCAGCTTCGGCTGCTATCATGGTCACCGCTCTGTGTGCAGTGGTTACTTGGCTGACTGCCCAGGCAGTGACAGTAGCAGCAGCAGTTCTGGGCAGTGCCACTGCTCCTCCAGTGATTCCATGGTTGACTGTACAGAGGTCAGCAACCAGGGGGTCTATGGGAGCTGCTCCACCTTCCGTAGTTCTCTCAGCAGTGACTATGACCCTTATATTTACCGCAGCAAGAGCCCCTGCTGTGGGGGTGATGCTGGTGGCACAAGCCCAAGGGCGATTCTGCTCCTGGAGGGCCCCCAGCAGGACGAGCCTCTGGCACATGGGCATGCCCTGGTGGGTGCTGACTGTCGGCCTGTGCCAGCTTCTTCCTCAGGGGATCAACTTTCTACCTGCAGCATGGAGATGAACTACAGCAGCAGCTCCTCCCTGGATCACAGGGATTCAAATGGCACTACCTCAGAGAGAGGCCTTGAGGGGACTCCCAGGGCTGCCTTGGATGTTAAAAGGAACTGGAAAGGTCCAGAAGCTGCAGGGCCTCTGATGGAGCAAGCATGTGCTTGCTGCTTTGAGCTCCAGCATGCTGCTCTGGAGCCCAGGAGTGGGACAACAGACTGTGGCGCTCTCTTCTTGGGCTCCCCGCTTTGGGGCGGGTGTGGCCCGAGCACAGAGCAGCAGCTGGGTAGCTCCCCAGGCCTGTACAGTGTTAGCTCAGACCGCTTGCATAGGACAGATGGGGTGAAATATGAGGGCTTGCCCTGCTGCTTCTATGAAGAGAAGCAGGTTGCTTGTGGTGGTGTGGGGAGCAGTGGAGGTGATGGCTGCTACTCAGAGGACTATGCCGTCAGTGTACAGTACGCACTTCCTGAGGAGGCCTTGCCAAGCTGCTATCATGGGGTGCATGACACGGGTCAGCGCATCCCCATCATTCCTGAGGACAGAGACTGCACACTAGTTCTGCCGCCAGAGCGCCAAGGGACCCCTGGTGGCTGTAGCTCCTGGGACAGGGCGCTGGACATGGATGCTCATCTACCCTGCCAAGGCCTGGAAGAGCTACAGGGGGAGCGGGAGGCCTGCTGCCGAGCAGTGTCCTTCCTACACCAGAGCTGCTCTCGGAAGGAAGGCACAAGGATGCTCTTTCACAGCCCTGCCCCGCGCTCCCAGGTGGCAGCAGCAACCGCAAGGGCTGCAGGTAAGAGTCAGTCTTGTCTTTTCTCATCTCAGAGCATGTGCCAGCTGCATGCATGTTCCCAGAGATGGGCTGCACACAACCCTTACAGCTCATGCCATGCAGAGTGGGGGCTGCTCCAGGTTGTCATCTACCTTTTTACAAAAACTGCCTACATTAGCCTCTCCTCAGAGAAGGGCCCCCTTTGCTCCTTCCATGGGTGGGGGTGTTAATGGGCCATCTAGCCATGTTCAGGGTGGCTTAGACACCGGGGGTGAAAACACAAGTGGCTGCTGGTACCTAATATACACTACGGATCCCACCACGTCCATGTCTTTAGAAGCTATGGGAGACTCAGGAAACTAGCCAGAGCAGAAAAGTCTGAAGTGCCATGTGTAGGGTAGGTGAGGAGACTGGTGCCGCCAAGGAGGATGAAAAGGAATGCTGGAAAGTCTGGCATAGCCTTGGAGGAGAAGCATGGAAGGGGAGGGAGATGCAGGCCTCTGCGATGCCTCAGAAACAAGGTTCCCTCTAAGTTTTTCCATCCTTGGGCAGAATAAATTTTGTTATGTGCACTGAGGAATATGCAGATGTGCACCACCACTAGAAACACACGCTGTCTGCTGTGTGCAGCTGTGGGCACTGTGCTAGTCAGCAAGGCAGCACCTGAATCTCTGCTGGGTGGCTGCCCAAGTGCTCAGCTTGCATGGAATGCTGCTCAGCAGTGAGTCTGGGCTGGTCACAGAGCAATTAGTGGCAGAGGGAGAATCATCACTTGGGCTTCTCCTTCTCCTTTACTTGCAGCAAGCGTGGGGGGAGACTCCTCCCCAGGCCTCTTTCTTGGATGTGCCTGAATTAGGTCTAAACATTGTTTTTTTTATCCCTTCAGGGTCTGGATCTTACCCGCTGGAAAGCAGCCAAATGGGCAACTAGATCTCACAAGACTGGGGAGCTTTTCATGAAGACTTCAAATTTTGCTGAACTTTCTTTCAGACTTTAGTAGCTTTGACAAACACACAAAAGTGGTAATGTAGAGAAGCCCCTACATCCATTCAGTCCAGCTGAATGGATCTTCCCCTCCATTCTTTGCCAGCTTCATGCCTCCTTCAGTCCATAAGGAGCAGCTCTGAGCTCTAGGGCAGGGATGGCCAACCCATTAAAGGCAAACAGCCACAATAGTTGGGAAAATCCCAGCTGCGTTTGGTTGGGGGGCAGGGGGAAAAGGACACTGCCCCTTTAAACAAAATTCTGGGTGACTTTTTGCCACATCAGACTCACATCGGCCGGCGCCATTTTCTCGGCATCATTTTGCTTCACCGTGCCAGACAGTGAGCCCAGGGAACTGGGGATCAGGCAGCCAGTTTTTAGGGGTGCAGAGGTGACTTTGCAAGCCACAGTTTAAGGGGGGAAGAGCCATGGGTTGGCCAGCCCTGCTCTAGGGCCACTTCTGTACTAGTGACAATACGATTCTTTAAATGTCTATTTTTTAAAAACCATGTTGCCAGTTCTTGCTGGCAGGTAACACTGCTGCATTACACAAGCCACAGAACATAGAGATGCCGATCTCTCCTGAAGCGAGAGAAAGCCTTTGAGCTCTGGGCTATACCTGCCTTAGAAAACAAGTCAGCACCCTGAGTCAGAATTAGTCGAAGTGGATACAAATGTGGAAGCAGCCCTTGCATGCTGCCCTGTCCTTCTGTTTGGCAAAGCTCAGTAGGAAGCAGGCTTCGGATTCTTGACTGGATAGGTGGAAGGTTGGGACACAGATGCAGGTTTGCCCATTTCTCACACTTCTAGAGATCTGCAGACAAGGCCTGCTTTCCTGCTGGTGTGTCCATGGGAGCCCATGTGGAATTCTAGGACATCTTGTACCTTCTGGCCTGAGGAGCAATAGGGAATAAGTGATATAGAAAGGCTGAGGGGAGGATAGCAGCTTCCCACAGGAACTTCCAGCCTTCCTACTGCAGTTCCTCAGGGGTTTGCAAGCCCAGGTGAGAGGCAGCACCACAGCAAGAGAAACGAGCACCTGCAGTGACATGTTGCTTGCATAGTGTCTTGTTTTGGTCAGTTGGGGAAATGCTTGCATGGGGGTAACTGGGTTGATTCCTTGGAGACGCATGTGGGTAATTGGCTTAGGGCTTTCCATCAACCAGCACACCATACATGTGTGGGGGATAGTGCCTGGAGCAAACTTGCTTTAGCCCTTGTCTCTATCAGAAAAGAGACTTTGACATAGCTGCCATAGACCACACCAGCTTACAAGTGTCTTGGACCCATCCAGTCTTGGCTTTCTTCATGCCTTGAGTCCAAAGAGCACAGTGGGGGAGTTTTGTTCCCATGAGAAAATGTATATCAGTTCTTTCCTGTGGAACTGTGGCTTCTAAATAAAGAGCCATAGCTGTCGTGCCATGACCCAAGGACACGGAATGCATCTTCCTGTCTGTTGGTGTCCTCACACAGTGTGGATGCTCTTAAAGGGACCCACAATGTAGGTCTTGTACAGTCTGGTTAGAAATGTTTTCATTGCATGGAAAATAAAAATGTGAAGTTTATTTTTACTGAACTATTGCCCTCTGTGGGACCAGAATTAGACTAATCATGAGAGCCAGGAAAAAGATTCTAATCAGTCTTGCTGGATGTCCTAGATGAATGAAAAAAGAACCAGAGCTTAAATAATTAAAAATAATTTGGAATTTTGCATTTCGCTTCCAATACTCTATGGGGTCCCAAAGAACACTAGAAAGGATAAATATGTGTAAGGGAACCCCCCGCCCCCCCCCCCCGTGGTCTCTAAATGAGTGACCTTCAGTGTAGCTTTTCAAAGACTGGGTGAATCTTCACAGGAGCTGTGCTATAAAATGAAAAACCATTACTACACATACGTGTATGTACAAAGATGCAGAAACCAAGCAATAGCTTCTCTGAGTACCAGTGGCTTATGGCGTGTTTGTGGAAATGAAGATATGAGTTTTTATCAAATTTTCCACTTTGAATTCACTCACCTTCCTCCTCCCCTTTCCTCCCCTCCCCCCAAGAAATGCACTAGAAGAGGTGTGGTCAGGATATGGTAGATGCACATCTTGGGTGTCCTGAGAAGCACCACATCTTGGCCATTGATACTTCGCACATTGTAAGTAGCAGACTGAGGTACAGTGCAAAGTGGATGATGAATGTCTTGGTTTATGTATTCCCATTCACATGGTCTCTCTCAAAAGACCTGGAAATGCCAACCAGTTATGACATGTCCTCTTGCAAGCCATTTTGTAGAGACATGTTCTCAGCCACTCCCATTTTTTATCTTGTTACGGCCTGCATTTGCTCATTTTTCCTGCTGAAAGCCCACAGGGGCAAATGTGTCTGCAATTACACACAGGCTGCTTAGCTGTGATACTGTTTTAAAACAAAAATGCCTTTCTATTGCTTATATCAAATGTTGTTCATGTGTTGGGCTCAGGAGGCACTATTTAAAATGTTTAATTAAAATTTATTCTGTAGCACTTAAAATGGTTTTGTATAAACTTTACTGTAAAGATTTGTAATAATATAGTCAAAGGGCTCTTTCTCCATTACCATTTTTTACTGTTTTAAAGGCTAGGAAACAATTTGTGTATATTCTGTATATGTATAGCAGCACATTTCATTTATGGAAAAATGTTCTCAGAATATTTATTTACTAATATATTTATCTTAAGCCATGTCTTATGTTGAGAGTGTGTGACCTTATTGGAATAATCATTGAAAATCACTAACATGAGGCCATGTAAATACATGATAATTGCACACAAAGATTTTACAATATTTGCCGACCAAAAATGATTTAAAGCACGTCATAGTTCTCTACAGTTTTGTAACAAAGTGTACAAAAGTCTGTTTAAAAAAACAAAACAAAAAGCAAAATACAGTTTTATCAAGTATGTTTTGAAAGTTGTTCTGGTGTTTTGTCAAGCTAGTTCAGCATTGTACCTCTAAAGACAATCCTAGAGCCTGCAAGTGAAATACTTTAAAATAAACTAAGTTTGCACAGGCCTTTTTTGAAAAGTTCTACTTGACCCATATGGAGATTGGTTTGGAGTATTACTCCTAGAAGCATGTTTCTCAGTAGAAGGGAGTGTAAATGCCTCTTTCCAAACTCTCTATCCTCCACAAAACGCTCCTAACAAAAATGCTTTTTTAGACTCACTTTTCATATGAGTAGCCCGAACCCTAACCCAATTATAACACCTATGAATTATTGTAAGTGAATAACAACTATTTTAATTGGATCACTGGGATGTGGATATGACTAGGTAAAATAAAAGCAGTCTTTTCAACTTTCCTCCATCTAACCCTCAATCACTGTTTGGTGCACCTATTCATGTGCCTTGGTTGGCATTAGATTTATAAATAAGCCCTTTGAAGCAAGAACAGTCACTCTACCTTTACTCTCAGTGCCTGGCATATTTTTGTGTATGCTACAGTAGATAGTTTTAGCTCTGGCACATACAGTTATAAAGCCAGCTTATAATAGAACAGTACAGGCAGTCCCCGGGTTACATGGATCCAACTTACATCGGATCCCTACTTACAAATGGGGTGAGGCAACCCCGCACTAGCTGCTTTTCCCCCCAGCAGACCAGGGAGACGCGAAGCTAGGCCCCCCCCCCCCCCCCCCAGCAGACCAGGGAGACGTGGAGTGGCTTTTCTCAGCAGACACCTCAGCTTGAGAATAAAGGACTGAGGGAAGTGAGGTGTGGGAGAATAAAACTGAGCTCTGGAGAAATGTTTGGCTAGAGTTTCCCCTACAATATGTACCAGTTCCGACTTACATACAAATTCAACTTAAGAACAAACCTACAGTCCCTATCTTGTACGTAACCCGGGGACTGCCTGTATACTGAAAACTGCAGTAATTCCAAAACTAAAAATAAAAGCTGAAGTGAGTGTTCTGCATCTGAGTTGGAAGCCAGTTTCTGCTGTTGTAGCTCTGTTCCCATTAACCATGCTGTCACTGACCTATTGGCCTAGCTCTTCAAAAAATGAGGCAAAGCATTTGGTCAAATATTGAGCCATGCCTCAATTTTCATAATCTCCACCATGCCCCCAGTACTTTGTGGTCTGATTACTTTTTTTTCTTTTTATTTATATGGCTAAAGAACCTTGTTCTGTTGGTTTTAATTTCTTTTGCAAAAAAGAACTGCTCTGAGCTCTACCTGGAAGTTCTCACTTTATCCCTGTGCTTTCTGACCTCAAAAGTTAGTAACTTTTCTTGCAGAACCATTAATCATTTGCTCTCTGATTTTTCATAACGACCTGCTCCTGATGCTTATTCAGCTTGTTCGATCTGCAGTGCTTACTTATGAGAGTCCTCTATCCCCCTTTGCTTGGGATGCAGGCTCAAGATAAGTTTCAAAGGGGTAGCCTTACATGGTGACAAGTTTGAGGGGTAGCCTTAGGTCCAGCCCACAAAAGCTTGTGCCCAAATAAATGTGTTAGTCTTTAAGGTGCCACAGGACTCCTGGTTGTTTAGGCTCTAGATAATTTCTGGAACGTGGGTTTAAAGAAGTTCCAAATCTCTTCCACATTCAGATTCTTGAGGTCTTTAGGCCAGTCCACTTCCTTAACTAATTCCTGAAAATTATTAGAATTTTCCCTTTTGAACAAAAGGACCCTAGTTGCAGACTTATTTTTGTTTAGTTGATTTAGCTGTAGTTAGGTTAAATTGAATTAACTCAAGATCACAGGAATCAAGGTTGTCCTCTATAACAAGTTCATTGAAGATGTTCTTACTGCTTACTAATACTAAATCTCAAATGACACGGGCACTTGTTGCTTGCTCTTTGGTAAGGAAATCTGCCAACTATCATAGACTCACAGAGCTGGAAGAGACCTCAGGAGTCAAGTCCAGCACCCTGCCCAAGGCAGAACCAATCCCAACTCAATCATTCCAGCCAGGGCTTTGTCAAGCCGAGACTTAAAAACCTCTAGGGATGGAGATTCCATCACCTCCCTAGGGAACCCATCCCAGTGCTTCACCACCCTCCTAGTGAAATAGTTTTTCCTAATATCCAACCTGGACCTCTCCCACCACAACTTGAGACCATTGCTCCTTGTTCTGCCATCTGTCACTACTGAGAACAGCCTCTCTCCATCCTCTTTGGAACCTCCCTTCCGGAAGTTGAAGGCTGCTATCAAATCCCCCCTCACTCTTCTCTTCTGCAGACTAAACAAGCCCAAATCCCTCAACCTTTCCTTGTAGGTCATGTGTTCCAGCTCCCTCATCAATTTGGTTGTCCTCCTCTGGATCCTCTCCAATGTGTCCACACCCTTTCTGTAGTGGGGGGCCCAGAACTGGACACAATACTCCACATGGGAGGAATGATCACTTCCCTAGATTTGCTGGCAATGCTCCTCCTAATGCACCCCAATATGCCATCGGCCTTCTTGGCTACAAGGGTGCCCTGTTGACTCATCTCCAGCTTCTCATCCACTGGAATCCCCAGCTCTTTTTCTGTCAAACTGCTACTTAGCCAGTCAGTCCCCAGCCTGTAACAATGCTTGGGATTCTTCCGTCCCAAAGGCAGGACTCTGCACTTGTCCTTGTTGGACCTCATCAGATTTCTTTTGGCCCAATCCTCTAATTTGTCTTGGTTAGTCTGGACCCTGTCGCCGCCCTCCAAAGTACCTACCTCTCCTTCTAGCATAGTGTCATGTGCAAACTTGCCAAAGGTGCTATCCATCCCCTCATCCACGTCATTATCAAAGATGTTGAACAATAAGGCCCCTCAACCTATCCTTGGGACACTTCTCTTGATACCAACCAGACATCGAGCCGTTGGTTGCTACCTGTTGGGCCTGACAATCTAGCCGGCTTTCTATCCACCTTACAGTCCATTTATCCAATCCATACTTCCTTAACTTGCTGGCAAGAATATTGTGGGAGACGGTATCAAAAGTTTTGCTAAAGTCAAGGTATATCACATCCACTGACTTTCCCATGTCTACCAAGCCAGTTACCTCGTCATAGAAGCTAATCAGATTGGTCAGGCATGACTTGCCCTTTGTGAATCCATGTTGACTTTTCCTGATCTCTTTCCTCTCTTCCATGTGCTTCAAAATGAATTCCTTGAGGATCCCCTCTAGGAATTTTCTGGGGACTGCACATTCAGCGTGCTGGCCAACCACTATTATTAGCAGTTGTACGCTAATCTGTAGCTGGGAAATTAGTTTCCCATAAGCACACAGTAGCATTAATTTAATTATAAATATTAATGATGTTTCTTGCTGTATCCATACTAGATCCTGGATATGATATAGACTTCCTGCCTCTTTTTAATCCAGTCCTTTTCAAACATTTGTACTGGTGATCTCGACTACACAGCAAGCCTCAGGGTATGACACCTCTTATGAATTGATAACACTTAAAATATTTAACACTATTATCAATTCTGGAGGTGAAGCATGTTTTGGGGTGGAAGCAAGTAACTTGCTACCCCTTTCACGTAACCAATCTTGGGACTCTCAAAGGTTTGCAACCCATAATTTATGAACCCCTCATTTAATTCAGTCCATCACTTATGATTTCTTTTCAGCAAAACAGGAATTACCATACAGTGCTTACTGGTGGGGGAATTCGGCACCGCTGCAAGGGCATATAGTTCATGCCCCAGATGGATTTCTTTGCTTCCCTGGGGGAGAAGAAAAGACTTTCTGAAGAGAAGCAAAGGGAAGCCTCAAAAGCAGTCGTGTGCCCCTCTGCAGTGGAGGTGTGGCATTTCAGCAGCCCAGAACCACTGCAGGCCGGAAGGGTAGGGGCACAGGGCTGGGGTGCTCCTGTACAGCACTAGGAGTAAATGCTAGTCCAGGCTCAGCTGGAGGCAAGGAAGGATGAATCACCTAGGGTCACACCCACCTCCCTTGGCTCCAGGAAGCACCACACACCTGCCCCACTTCCTACCCCGATCACTCCTCGGCCACAGGAGGTAAGGTAAGGGGTCACTGTATGGTAAGCAGCTCTCCTGTCTGCCATGACCCTCTCCACCAAGACCCCTGCATCCAGACCCCCCACACAGATCAACCCCCCTGCAGATGGACTCTCACCCTCTCTGAACCTTTCTTCACTCAACCCCCCCAGATCCCACAAAGCCCCCAGCACTTGGCCTCCGCCAGGACCCATACACCCGATCTGAGCCCCATTCCCTGACACTCACTCTCCACTGAGTTGCAACTGCCTACACCTGGCCTCCCCTATAGTGTCCCATCGTTCCTGCAGCCAGAACACTCCCAATAAACCACTGTGCATCCAGATCCCCCACACACCTAGACTTTCCCTAGTGTTACCAGCTCTCAAACCCTATCACCCCACCCTCAATCCCCCCCACAATGAGCCCCTCCACACTTGCATCCTGCTAAGCTGAGCCTGCCTGCTCACACATGATGTGGCAGCGCAGCATCCTGGAGTGTGTCCATCTCTGGCACTAGGCCATGGTTCCCTGCAGCCTCACTGCCAAGTCCATGGCCCAGGTGAAGCAAAAGAGGGGCTGCAGGGTGATTTCCCACCTCTGTGCAGCCAGTGGCCTATGCTCCCCAGCACTGTACTGGAGTCTCTGCATTTATTTATTGACAAAAAATTGCAGAATTTTTAAATAATATGCACAGAATTTTTATTTTTTGGGTGCAGAATTCCCTCAGGAGCAAATTCTGCTTTACCACCTTTACCTTTATTTGTGTCTGTCTTGCACATCATACAAATGTCACCACCTGGACTCTCGTTATAGCCATCATGTTTCTCCCTCTAATACCAAGTTCCACCTCCCGCACCAGGAACCTTAGTTCCTTCCCTTTGTTACACAGGCTCCTTGCATGAAGGACCTCTGTGTTGTTTCTCTGTGATGCCCCCCAGATTCCTTGCTCTGTTGACATTTACTGCCTCTAGTACCTATCTGCCTGGTGGTGGAGTTGGTACAAGCACAGTCTTTCCCCTCCCTGTCCATTCTCCTGCCCTCCATTGCTGCTTTCTCTTGCTGTATCCTCTTTTCCTTCGTTTTCCTGCTGATAAATCAGGCAGGGTGATTACATGCGCATCTCCCAGGCATTCCACCTGCCCCACAAAGTTCTAGGGTCAAGCTCTTTTAGCCAATGGTGCCAGCCTCCATTCCAGAAGTCAATTACCCTCCCTACTCAGGTGAAATGCATCCTATGTGAACAGACCGCTGTCCAGGAATGTCTCTGTGGCCAAACATCCCAGTGCACTCCTGACAGTATTCTTGCTGGACCATGTCTTGCCTTTACCCTCCTCCGCCTCCTTGAGGGGTGGGTGGACTCCTCTGGGAGGCCACTTCTTTAAACATCTTCCCTGGTCTGGGGTAGTCTTTGCTGTGTCCAGTCCAGCAAGAGCCAAGCAGCACCCACAGGCAGGGCAAATGGCCTGCTTGCCACATCCATCATGTGCACAGCTTTTTCTCCGCTGCAGCACATCCATCTCTTCTCCAGACCCACTACAGGGCCAGGCCTGCTCTGAGGAGGGAGGCTCCAGCTTTGTAGAGCTTCCTCTCGCTGGTGCTGGGTCCACTCTCAGGTCTTCACCCTTTTATTCATTGTGACTTCAGAGTCCACTAGCCTTACTGGCAATCTTCTGTGCATCCACCTATATGCCCCGGGTCTCTGAACCCTGGTTGTACCCATTGGCTCTTCCCCGGTTTTGTTGGGTATCTCTGTCACTCATCTCTGCCTCCTTTCCTTCCGGCTCCTGTAACTGCCGGCCTTTGCCTCTTGTCTCTCTGCAGTTTGGTAGCCCTAGGCCTCCACGTGTCTCTAACCAGACTCCCCATGGGACACTCCCCTCCCAGTTGTGGCTAACTCGGGCGTGAGAGAACCTACGGCCTGCAGGCCAGATCTGGCCCATTTCATCGAGCCCATAGCAAGTCTCTGCACCACTGGCCAAAAGCCTGGAGCCTGAGCGCCCCCTCCATAGCCCTGGAACTGTGGTTGCCAGCTGGCCTGCTTATCCCTGGGGCTCCTAGGTGGTGCATGATCAGTGAAGTGCCATGTGTTGTTGCTGCCCCCAGTGCCGCTCTGCCACTCCCTTTGGCAGGGCCAGTGGGTGCTGTGGAGGCAGTGTGCACTGCACAGAGCTGCCCAGATGCTCCACCTCAGAGTTGGGCATGGAGGCAGGACAGGAAGGGAACCTGCCTTAGTCCCATTGTGCTGTTGCTTGAAGTAAGTCCTGCATCCACGCCCCAGAGCCCATGCTCCCAGCCAGAGCCCACACCTCAACCGTCCAGCCTCCTCCTGCACTCCAGAGTCCTTGGTCCCAGCCTGGAGCTGCCTCCTGCATCTTAGCCTCTCCCCCTCAGCCCAGAGCCCAATCCTGCACCCGGAACCCATAATTTCTGGCCACCATTCTGGAGCCTAGGGGAAGCCTATGGCCTCTGCACCTCCTCTCCCCATGAAGCTGTGTGTCGCTCCTGACTGATATTTTTCTGTGGGTCCACAGCACCAATAGAAAAAAGGCTCCCCAGCTGGCTAGTCAGTGAGACCGCATAAGAACGGCCGTACTGGGTCAGACCAAAGGTCCATCTATCCCAGTATACTGTCTACCGACATTGGCCAGCACCAGGTGCCCCAGAGAGGGTGGACCGAAGACAATGATCAAGCGATTTGTCTCCTGCCATCCATCTCCAGCCTCTGACAAACAGAGGCCAAGGACACCATTTTATCCCCTGGCTAATAGCCTTTTATGGACCTAACCTCCATGAAATTATCTAGCTTCTCTTTAAACTCTGTTCTAGTCCTAGCCTTCATCGCCTCCTCTGGCAAGGAGTTCCACAGGTTGACTACACGCTGTGTGAAGAAGAACTTTCACTTATTTGTTTTAAACCTTACTTTTGTACCAGAGAATGAGTCCCACCAGCCTCTTGGTATCCAGTGAGACCAGTCTCAGCAGCTGTCCTTGTATCGAGCTATGGCCTGGATTTGCATACCAAAGTCATCCTCCATTTGTGGGGGAGGGGGCACTAGGTTGCAGTAGCCATTGTTTCTGTAAATGTTACATACAAGCTGTCTGAGCACCAGAGCCATGTGTAAATCCCCAACTAGTGCCAGCCCACCTAGCCTACTATTTCCAGCGCTCTGACCCCACCACATGCAGCTCCTACCCTAAACTTCATCCAGCCCTCCCCAAGTCAAGCACCTGCAACACTCACCCAGCAATCCCAGACACTCACCAGCACCTTCTTACCTGCCCCAACACCAACGGACACCAAGATTTGTGCAGTTTCTTGTTCCATTACACCATTGCTTACAACAAAATAACATTGGCTGCAGTGGCAATACAATTCATATTACAATAAATGTCTTAGAAGAGTAGCCATGTTAGTCTGTAACTTTAAAAATGAGCGTGCAATCTATGCTAATTTAAATTAAAATCTTTCTTTTCTTATGCTGTGAAGAATATTTCTTTTTCTCCAAAATAAAAGCATCTTTTCCTGCTATGCAATCCTAGAACCATAGAACACTAGAACTGGAAGGTCATTGAGAGGCCATGTCCCCTGTTACCATGGCAGGACCAAGCACTGTCTAGATCATCCCTGACAGGTGTCTGTGCAACCTGTTCTTCAATATCTCCACTGATAGAAACTCCACAACCCCTATAGGCAATTTATTCCAGTGTTTAACCACCCTGACAGGAAGTTTGTCAAACTTAATGTCAAACCTAAACCTCCCTTGCTGCCGTTTAAGCTCATTGCTTCTTGTCCAATCATCAGAGGCCTAGGAGAACAATTTGTCTGCCTCCTCCTTGTGACACCATTTTAGATACCTGAAAACCACTATCATGTCCCCTCTCGGTCTTCTCTTTTCCAAACTAAACAAGCCCAATTCTTTCAGCCTTCCTTCATCGCTCATGTTCTCTAGACCTTTAATCATTCTTGCTGCTCTTCTCTGGACCTTCTCCAATTTCTCCACATCTTTCTTGAAATGTGGTACCCAGAACTGGACACAAGACTCCAACTGAGGTCTAATCAGTGCAGAGTAGAGTGGAAGAATGACTTCTGGTGTCTTGCTCACAGTGTTCCTGTTCATGCAGCCCAGAATCATGTTTGCTTTTTTTTGCCACAGTGTCACACTGTTGACTCATATTTAGCTTGTGATCCACTCTGACCCCTAGATCCCTTTCTTCAGTGCTCCTTCCTAGACAGTCGCTTCCCATTCTGTATGTATGAAACTGATTGTTCCTTCCTAAGTGGAGCAGTTTGCATGTGTTCTTATTAAACTTCATGCTATTGACCTAAGACCATTTCTCCAGTTTGTCCCGATCATTTAGAATTATGACCCTGTCCTCCAAGCACTTGCAGCCCCTCCCAGCTTGGTATCATCTGCAAACTTAATAAACGTCTATTCTATGCCAATATCTAAATTGTTGATGAAGATGTTGGGGATGTTCGAGCCTGTTGCCTTATTTTTTAAAAACAGATACTCTAAAAATATGACTGTGGATAACATGTTACACATTCTTATCTATATATATATATGAGAGAGTTTGTCTGCGTATGTGTCTGTCCTTGGCTACGTCTAAACTACATCCCTCTGTCGGCAGAGGGATGTAAATTAGACATATCGAAAGTGCAAATGAAGCTGGGATTTAAATATCCTGTGCTTCATTTGTATAATGGTAGCCGTTGCTTTTTTTTTGAAACAGGACTTTTTGAAAAAATACCCAGCAGGTTAGACAGGGCATTTTCGACAGAAATGTCCCATTTTGAAAGATCCTATACTCCTTTCAAAACAGGGCATTTCTGTCAAAAATGCCCTGTCTAAACTGCAGACCAGGGAGACTCTGAGCAAAGTGGCGGAGGACCTGGGCCGGACCTGCGGCGCTGATCTGGAAGCGCCGCGGGTCCGGCCCTGGTCCTCCGCCGCTTTGCTCCCCGTCTCCCTGGTCTGCTGGCTCCCCAGCAGACCAGGGAGATGGGGAGCAACTTTTCTCTCCCCGGAGGAGGTGGGCGGCGGGACCAGGCGTCCCGCCGCTCCAGTCCTCCGGGGCGAGAAAATCCCCGTTCGTAACTGTGGATCCGACATAAGTCGGATCCGCGTAACTCGGGGACTGCCTGTATACCCAAAATTAAAAAACACAGTAAGAGACCCAAAGAAGTGCCACCGTGGCTTCTCAACAAGTAAAAGAAGCAGTAATAGATAAAAAGGCATCTTTTAAAAAGTGGAAATCAAACCCTAGTTAGGAAAATAGAAAAGACCATAAACTTTGCCAAATTAAGTGTAAAAATATAATAAGAAAAGCCAAAAAGGAGTCTGAAGAACATCTAGCCAAAAACTCAAAAAGTAATAACAAAATGTTTTAAGTCCATCAGAAGAAGGAAGCCTGCTAAACAACCAGTGGGGCCTTTGGATGATTGAGATGGTAAAAGAGCACTCGAAGATGATGATGCGGAGAAGCTAAATGAATTCTTTGCTTCAGTCTTCACAGCTGAGGATATTGGGGAGATTCCCAAACCTGAGCCATTCTTTTTAGGTGACGACTTCTGAGGAATTTTCTTAGTTTGAGGTGTCATTAGAGGAGGTTTTGGAACAAATTGATAAACTGAACAGAAACAAATCACTGGGACCAGATGGCATTCAGCCAAATTGCAGAATTATTAACTGTTGTTTGTAACCTATCCTTTAAATCAGCTTCTATACCCTATGACTAGAAGATAGCTAACATGACGCCAATATTTAAAAAGGGCTCTAGAGGCGATCCTGGCAATTACAGACCAGTAAATCTAACATCAGTACCAGGCAAATTAGTTGAAACTATAGTAAAGAATAAAATTGTCAGATGCACAGATGAACATCATTTGTTGTGGAAAAGTCACCATGGTTTCTGTAAAGGGAAATCATGCCTCATCAATCTACTATGGTTCTTTGAGGGGGTCAACAAACATGTGGTCAAGGGGGATCCAGTAGATATAGTGTACTTAAATTCCAGAAAACCTTTGACAAGTCCCTCACCAAAGGCTCTGAAGCAAAGTAAGTTGTCATGGGGTAAGAGGGAAGATCCTTTCATGGAAGATCCTGGTTAAAAGACAGGAAACAAATGGTAGGAATAAATGGTAAATTTTCCAAATGGAGAGAAGTAACTAGTAAGGTCCCCCAAGGGTCTGTCCTGGGACCAATCCTATTCAACTTATTTATAAATGATCTGGAGAAAGGGGTAAACAGCGAGGTAGCAAAATTAGCAGATGATACCAAACTGCTCAAGATAGGAATCTACCTATCTCCTAGAGCTGGAAGGGACCTTGAGAGGTCATCAATTCCAGTCCTCTGCCTTCACAGCAGGACCAAGTACCACCCTGACAGATTTGCCCCAGATGGCCCTCTCAAGGATTGAACTCACAACAGTGGGTTTAGCAGGCCAATGCTCAAACCTCTGAGCTATTCCTCTCCCTAAGCAGGGGAATGTTTTCCAGGGTGACCATACTATAGAACTTGAAGTATTCTCTCCAAGTCACACCTTCCCTGAGTACAGGAATTCCCCTGCCTTCTGCACCAAAGGATTCCCTTGCTCCAGTGGTGAACTCACCAATTCTGGGGGTCTTGTATCTTATGTGCGCTCGCCATGGGGCAGCCAGTCAGTGCTGGTGTGTACAGTGATCAGGACAGTGCTGTGCCTAGTGCTAGCAATGGACCCTTTGAAATGTGTTCCTCTTTTGCCTTTTCCGAGTTGACCTTGGCATGGCAGTCTGCACTGACATCTCCTGCAGAGAGGCTCCACAGGACAAGGAAATGGCCTGGAAGAACCAGAGAAAAGTGTTTGAGGGATGTCCTGAGTCAGGATGCTGATCAGAAAAAATTGCAGGAGTGAGAGAAGGAGGGAGTGGAATGAGAACATGGAGCAGCTCCTAAGCACTGTGGAGCACCAAGCAGACACACTCCAGGCACTGCTAGCATGTCAGATGGAGCAGCTGCATGACCAGCCCTCTGTGCAGCCTGTGACTCAAAATTGTTTTCCATACCCCCCATCACTCCCAACACAATTTGGACAGCACCCTGTCCCTGAGTGGCACCCACCACACTCCACACCTGTCCCCTTAGTCTCTAGCCATGCAGACTCCTACAGGCACCCGATGCACTCAGTGTCCATCCCATGCAGTGTAGTGCTGATGAACTGCAGCCCCCTTTGCACAGCATATCAGACAGCAGAGCTGAATATGAAACCTGGACACACCTTAATCTGTAAAGCTCTTGGGGCCTGCCTCTCCTCCTGCCTTCTCCCCACCATGTCTGCATGAGCCCTGGGTCCCTTCCATCCCACAGGCTCCTCAGTTTTCACCTGAGCCCCGTGCTCTGCCCTGCTGCTATGCCTGTACACCCTCCCATCTACAGCCTCCTGCGGGAAGGGAAAATTGCACTCTCATTTTCTGTCCCCGCTTCATGGTGTTCCCTAACTGATTTCTCAACAGCAGTGTCTTTATTGCTTGTGTTGCATCATGGTGGGGGCGGGGGAGGGTCAGGGTTTACTGGCAAGCACACTTAATGCAGGGGTCACCTCATTAAGAGCAACATACATTACTCATACTGCTGTCTGGCCATTCACAAAGCTGGTTTTCAGAGCCTCTCTGAATTCCAGTGCCCCTCAATGTGCTCTCCTTATTGCCCTGAGCTATCTACACTGGCCAGTCTTGTGCAAGAACATATGCAAATGAGGTGTGGCGATGAATATCGCCATGCCTCATTTGCATACTTAATGAGCCACCATTTTGTGCAAGGGGTTTTTGTGCAAGAAGGAGCAGTGTTACTATAGATCTTTCAGAAAATAAAGCCTTTTCCGAAAGATCCCTTATTCCTCTTAAAATCAGGAATAAGGGACCTTTTGGAAAAGACTTTATTTTCTGAAAGATCCCATCTAGACTAGCGCTTTTCTCTGGCAAAGCCCCGAGCCAGAAAAAAACGGCAGCCATGTTTATACAAATGAAGCGGGGGATATTTAAATCCCCCGCTGCATTTGCAATTCCGACTTGTCTCATCTGCATCCCTTTTCCAGAAAAGGGGTGCAGTGTAGACACAGCCAAGGTGTTTGCAATGCTTTCCATAATACTTTGCTGTTGAATGGGGTCCATGCTTTCACCACTGTCAAGGCTGATTCCCCACTCTGGCATGATGAATGCAGAAGTGGAGACCCACAAAAGCAACCCCAAAACCTGATCTCTACAGGCTTTGGTATAAAACTTCCCCCCAAAAAACCTAGTTTTGGGGGATAAAAATCCACTGCCACCATCAAGTGCTTTTGAACCCACAGACAGGGTGGACACTTGAAACCAACCCCCGGGCACCCAAGCTCTTTTCTCCAAAGAGCTTGAAAATAAAAGAGAAAATACAAACTCCAGTCTGTGGCTGCTGTGCCCTAGTCAGAGGCATGTAGATCCCACAGACAGATTTTCCAGGACACAGAACTGAACCAATACCAGGTTAATAAAAAAGAAAGAACTTTTACTATCTTAACCATATTGCTGTTACAAGCATAATGACTAGATGGAAAAACTCACCAATTAATAAACTCATGGGGACTCCCATGGGCCAAAACTCACTTATAACAGAGAGGAAATCCCATTTATAACCGCACAGACATCAGATCCAAAGTCCCACACAAAAAACAATCAAACCTGATGGATTTATCTAGACTTTATCCTACTTGCACATTATGAAGACTCTTTTTCTTGGAGAGAGACATGTCTTCTGCCTCCCTCAGTATCTAGAGCAAACTGGCTCAATGGCAAAGGAGGGGAAACCCCAAAATTCCTTTGTTTCAGTTTGAAATCCCTACCTGCATTTCTATTGGCTGACTGCTACCTGGCTAGGTACAGTTAACGCCTTAGTCCCCAGGCTGCTGGCCATCCCTCATGCCCATAACAATCACTATGGCATCTAAACAGATAACCAGGGGGAAAAGGGCATGAAAATATTGTTTGAAGTTGCTTTCAAGCAGGGGAGGAGGGGGCATGAGTGCATTATGGAATGCTGACAACATGTACCCAGAACCAATACTGCATTGTTTTGGTCCTACCGAGCACTAGAAGGCTATCCCAGAATGTTAAGGGGGATCAGGAACTGTGGGATAACAACCCACAGTGCATTGCTGTCAAAGTCAATGGTAGCCACCCCACTAGGGATGTGCTACATCAAACTCATGCACACAGAAGAGACATGCACCTTCAACTTTACAAAATCGGGTGCTAGCAAATGGACCATAATAAATTCAACCTTCTTGTAGTGTAGACAAGGCCCGTGATGATTACCTTCAGGCCACAAAGTCTGCCAGGATAACTGAAGTGACTGCTTATGGGCTATGCTAACATCCAGTACAGAAGAGCCAGGGCTGGGACTTCAGATTTAAATGCATCCCATTTTTCTAGCTTTGGGCAGTTCTCTAGCTCAATTCTCCCACAGGCCCAGTCCCTGGAGATCTGAACAGTAGCTTCATTAAATGAAAAATAAATTGCCCATTTGCTCAGAAGCTGAGTGGAACAATTGATCTTTTCCCCCATCCCTCACATACAATCCTGAGAGCACCAGATTGCCTGGGACTTCAGCTACTGCATTTCTGTCTATCCTGCTTGCTTGTGACATTTTCCTTTTATGCAACCAGGAACACATATTCTATTCTTCTAGCACAGGGTTTCTCAACTTTTTTCAGTCCCCGTAACCCCTTGGCTTTTAGTAAACCTTCCCATATCCCCTATTCAATATGAAAGGAAATAAATTCTAGACTCTAGAATCCACAACTTTTTTCACTAACACTACTACTTTTGGAATATTTCAATTAGGATAATCTAGTTATTTACCAAATATTCTCCGTGCCCCCTTGACAAGTTTCTCGTACCCCCTGGGGTATGTGTACCCCAGGTTGGGAACCCGTGGTCTAGTGGGACATTCAGCTAATGAAGCCACTAAAGAACAGCTTCTGTAACACACAGTTCCACAGAAGAGCCTCATTATCAGGAAGACACAGTCTGGTTTTGTTCTGGATGGTGCTTGGTCTTTGTTTGGATGGAAGCATAATTTCCAGCAGTTCTAGTGAGAAATCCAGTTTACCTTTGCAGAGAGAGAGAGCAATGTGAGTCTGTTTCAGCAAAAGCAATGAGGAGTCCGGGGGCATCTTAAAGACTAACACAGTTATTTAGGCATAAGCTTTCATGTGCTGGAGCCCACCTCATCAGATATATTATGTTTCCTCTTTGTAACTCTCCTGAAGACTAGTCTTGGATCTGTCTTTGTCATTCACCTGGCTCTGAGGTTACAGAATGGATTCTACCAAAGTGTCATACAGCCGGGGTGAAGGGGGAGCATGTGTTAATACTGGCCCACAGGCTCCTGGAACAAGACACTTTCTCCAGCACTACAGAGTATGAAGACAGCTGCACTGCTATAATCCCCTCTCCTGGATCAAAAAGACTGGAGTGAGAGCACTCTTGGCCTTCATATTGTTGGCAAAAACATTCAAAACTACCTTTAACAGAACACAGCAGCTGACACTTGCCTTGGCCTCAGTTTTACTTCGTGTGGGTAGATTTCCCGAAGCTGGCATTTGTCATCAGCGTTTCTTTCTTCCTCATTCTGCTGTGTAACTGGAGCTTTTCTTTGCTTTCATTACTCACATTTTTACATTGTCACCTCTTAATGGAGACAAAACCCAGCTGTCCTCTCCCATTCTTGTGTAGCCCTGCAGTCTGGAATACCCATTGTGGTAAGGATTGGCTGCCACTATTCCCAGCCTGACCTCCAGATTGCTGGGAAGTATGCATTGCACTTGAAATACGATGTTGACAAGGTCACAATATAAGCAGGTGCAAAGGCTGGAAGCATCAAGTTCAAGAAGTGGAGCCTGCTAACCAGACACAGGACCAGGAATGTGGGGGAGACTCGCTGCTTTTTTCAGCTGCTGTCACTGCACCCACTTCATTGGGAAATGGCGGACGAGTTTCTGGTGCATTTAGAATGATTCAAACAAGAAACAAAAATGTTCTGGGTAAACCACAGCTGCCCCACCCATTGCACATGGCCCAGAGGCCACAGATGCACATGTCCATTCAGGCTTCTTGAGAACAGCTGATTTGTCTGTCTTTATGCAATACACCTGTACTTGCTCACCTCTCTGTCAGTCATACATGCACATTCCCTCACCCCAAACTCTGCCTGGCAGCATCTTGTGCTCATACATCTCTCACCAATACTATGGGGGTATGCCCCCCATAGTACCTTGGGATTCAGGTTCCAGATGTATCCAAACATTCCAGTTATTACAGCACTCTCCTACATTCACAGCGCTCTCGCTCTCTCTCTGTGTGTGTGTGTGAACATATCAAACGTGCTTATGCTGCATTCACTATTTCTGTGTTTCTTCTGTGTTAGGTTTTTGGCAATTGTCTCCCCTATAGGAGAGGCTGACATTGTTCGTGACATCTGAAAACAACGAGTAGTCCTGTGGCACCTTAGACACTAACCAAAATACATAGAATCATGAGTTTTGGTAGGTACAACCCACTTCATTGGATGAGCTGGAGTGGAAATAACAGAATCCAGAGTATCTATAACAGCAAAAGCAGTTACCTGTCGATTATAGGACCCATGGTAATGAAGCTAATTGAGTCAGGCTGGATGGGTCTCCGTCATAGCTTTGATGTATAAATGTGACTATCAAAGGCAGGGGAAACTGCCTTTGTAGTGTATTAACCTGTTAATAGCTTTATTTAAGCCCAGAGTAATAGTCTCAAATTTGCAGATGGCGTCCAATTCTGCAGTCTCTCTGTAACTGGCTGATGAAATTCCTTTGTAGAAGGATAGCTACTTTTCAATCCATGACTGAGTGAGCAGGCAGGTTAATATCCCCCGACAGGTCTGTGTGTTACCATTCCTGATGTCTGATTGTGCCCATTTATCCTTTGTCACAGAAATGTCCAGCCTGGCCAATGTACATGGCAGAGGGGCATTGCTGGCACTCGAAGGCATGTATGACATCTGAGACATACTTGCATACTCTGCTGCCCCCCACTGGTGGATTTGGGCAGTGTGATTGGCTGTGCTTATCCCTGTCTGTCATGCCATGCTCTGCAGTCATTTATCAACTGTTACAGATCTACTTAGTCAGCCCCACCTTCTGCCCCTGTCAGTGATACCTTTACCTTTTGTTGTAGGGAATCAGCCTCGCTGGCAGAAGCAAACTGGATTCAGTTTGACTGAAAGGTTATAGCTTTGTCACAACCAGACTTGATACAAGGTACAGGCAGTCCCCGGGTTACGTACAAGATAGGGACTGTAGGTTTGTTCTTAAGTTGAATCTGTATGTAAGTCGGAACTGGCATCCAGATTCAGCCGCTGCTGAATCTGGACGCCAGTTCCGACTTACATACAGATTCAACTTAAGAACCCCAGGCTTCCCCAAGTCAGCTGCTGCTGAAACTGATGAGCACTGATTCCAGGAAGCCCAGGGCAGAGCAACTCTGTCTCGGGCTTCCTGTAGTCAGCGCTGGTCAGTTTCAGCAGCGGCTGACTTGGGGACGCCTGGGGCAGAGCAGCTGGGGTGCTGCCGGGTTGGTCCAGTAGTGCCCAGAGCAGGTGCTGCAGGACCAATCCACAGCGCCCCAGCTGCTCTGCTCCAGGGTCCAAAACAAAAGCCTGGTCTGCTGGGGGGGGGCACACTATCTGCGCCCCCCCCCCAGCAGACCAGGGACACGGGGAAGCAGAGCAGCAGCGGGGTGCCGCGCCTCTGAGGCTTTGCTCTGGCAAAGTCTCAGAGGCGCGGGACTCCCCCCCCCATGGCTGCGGCTTCAGTCCCAGTGCCTGTGGTCTGCTGGGGACCGTCCCCAGCAGACCACAGGCACCGGGACTCAAGCGGCAGCAGCGGGCGGGTTCCCGCGCTTCTGAGGCTTTGCTTTGGCAAAGCCTCAGAAGCGCGGGAACCCACCCGGTGCCCCTGGTCTGCTGGAGATGGTCTCCAGCAGACCAGGGGCACCGGAGCAGCTTACGAACGGGGCTTTCTCGCCCTGGAGCTCGCAGGTAGCAATCTGCTACCTCGACCTCCAGGACGAGAAAGCTCCGTTCGTAAGTGCGGATCCGACGTAAGTCGGATCCGCGTAAGTCGGGGACTGCCTGTATAACAATGGCATACATTGGTCACTACAAATCTGGTGCTACTATATGTGACCTCTTAGAAAACAATTCATGGGCATGCTGGCTCTGACACACAAACTTCAAACTCTAAACATCCCACATTGCCAGTCAACTAATGAGCACCACCTATTTAACTTACATTTGCAGCTCAGGCTTTATTGAGCATTTTCCTGCAAATTTGACTTTGTAGTCTTAGTTTGTTCTCTGTATTTGTACTTTGGAAAAGAGGCCATCCAAAAATAGCACACTGACTATTCCACAGATACTTTCTCAAAGTCTATGACTCCCTCACCTTCATACATTGCCAGCTAGACATGTGTACAGCAGAGACAGCTCAGCACCAGTTGCTGCAGCAGCTGAAAAGATGGTGCCATTTATATTTG
The DNA here is from genome assembly GCF_049634645.1 of Pelodiscus sinensis. Taxonomy (NCBI): domain Eukaryota; kingdom Metazoa; phylum Chordata; order Testudines; family Trionychidae; genus Pelodiscus; species Pelodiscus sinensis. The sequence continues at coordinate 42,021,926 of NC_134725.1, forward strand.
TGCTTAACTTTGATCTTAAAATGACCTAACCTATTACAACAGTCAAAGCAGACCCAACACCCTTATTTCCACAGGGTTCCCAAATTCATCTTGTTTTGTGAGTCTGTGGGACATGTACCGGTTTAGAGATTTTGCTTCTATTTTAAGTGTGGTGGCTTAAGGCCATACTTAGAAGGATGAGGCAGCTGACAAGCTCCAGATACTTCAAAATGGTTGTAGCAGCTGGCTTTCCCATGTCTGGTGTGCATTTTAGGAACTCAGAAAAGGTCAGTCCTGATCCATTGGTAAATAAGGAGAAAACAGAGGGAAAGGATTATGCCCAAAATTGCAGGAGAATATTGTGTTTCATGCAGAGACTGGCACTTTAGTTTCCCACAAGAAGGTTGCAATCATCTTGTTGGCTCTTAAGTTTTTTCTTGAAGATGGAGATGGAGGTGGAAGGCTTGTAAAATATACTCCAAATCTCTCCTGCAGTAATTGCTTGGTGAGAATCCGTTATCTCAGAGAAAGAAGGTGCCCGATGAGATCTAAGAAACAATTATTTGACAGTTATGATCTGAACAACATGCTAAATTGTTTGGCAAACTGCTATTGTTAAAACGACAAGGAGTACTGTTGCACCTATAATAAAGATATTATAGACTTGATATTTATTGTTACTCTTCTATGATTTGTCTTGGCTCCAAATGAGACTTGGGCAGCATTATGCTAGGCACTATGCACCACATAGTAAGAAAACATCCTTGTCCCACACAGTTTATGATCTAAATAAACTAGACAGAACAGGATGAGAGAAGACATAGAAGGTACTTGATAAGGTCACAGCAAGTCAGTGACAGAACAGCAAAAAGAGCCCACGTTTCCCGAGTCCCAAGCCAATGGCTTATCTGCTGGACTGTGCTGCATTATTGTTATTTCTACCTACATATGTATAATATTTCAAACTGTGGAGGCTTCTTTAATCTAAATGACAAAAGCATAAAAATGTCCAGTGGTTGAAATCTGAGCCTATAAAAATTAAAACTAGAACTAAGGTGCAAGAAAGAATTACCAATCATATTAGATTAACCAAATATGTGGTAAAACCTCGCTCACTTGAAGACTTCAGACCAAGACCAGATGTCTTTCTAAAAGGTACATATGTTAATTAAGCCATTAATTATATGGCTTGATGCAGAAATTAATGGGCAAAATTCTATGGCCTGTGTTCTTCAGGTCAGATTAGATCATTATAATAGTTTCTTTTGAGCATAAAAAAATCTTGGCATCAATGCTGAATGTTGAATAGAGGTCAAAATAATAGCCATATTCTCAATCTAGTGCACTAACTCTTTTCATAACCCTGTTGCTAGTGAGAACACAAAGAGCAATCCAGTTGGAAGATTTCAGTGACTTTGAAAAAGACTTAAGGATGGCTAATCAGCTAAACATGATGTTAATACAGCTGGACACAGATTATCCAACAAATTCTTGAAATGCATTGGACACAACTTTTTATTACAGAAGGTAGAGAAAGAGAATGGCAGAGAGGCTATTATGCATTCTGACAAACAGAGAAACTAGCTGAGAATCTGAAGGTGGAAGGCAACTTGGGTGAAGGTGACTGAGAGATGACAGAGGTCAGAAAAAAAGCAGTGGATTTCAAAAAGGCAAATTTGACCCATCTCAGGTAACTGGTAAGTAGACATGGGAAGCAAGTCTAAGGGAATTAAATTGTTCATGAGAGCTAGCAGTTTTTTAAAGGGACATTATTAAAGACACAAGAACAAACTATTCCAATATGTAGGAAAGATAAAAAGACTGGTCAGAGACCACCTAACTCAGCCAAGAGATCTTCAATAACCTGATACATTCCTCTTTACATGACTCTTACTTTTGAGTAAGTCAAATTACACAGAATGTACAAATTACACATATGTAACTATGTCTAGATAGATGTAAAACAACTCCAGCATGTAAGGATAAAATTAGCAAGACCAAGCCACAAAATGAGATTAAATGTGGCAGGGATAAAAATGGTAACAAAGCATTTTACAAATATGTGGGAAGCAGTGACATGATCAGCTGCCTAGGAGCAGCAGCAGCATAAGTTTCCCTTGGGATGGGGAAGGCAGACCAAGGGCTGGGTAGGCCCATTACCCAATGAGGAGGGAATGACAATAACAGAGAGTTGAAATATTAAATGCTTTTTTTCATATTTTCATCCAAAATGTTTGCAGGGCTCTGATGACAAATGTAGAGAACAACCATGTAAATGGGGTAGGATCGGGGGCTAAACCAGAAAAGAACAAACTGCCTTCACATCAGCAGGGCCTGATGAAATGTACCCTAGAGTGCTTAAGGAACTGACTGAAGAGCTCTTTGAGCCATCAGTAACTATTTCTGAGAACTCCTGGAGGATGGGAGAGATAGCAGAGGGCTGGAAAAGGGACAAATACAGAATCTGTAAAAAAGGGAATAAGGGCAACCCAAAGAATTATAAACCTGTCAGCTTAACTTTAGTACTAGAAAGATGCTGGAGCAAATAATCAAGGAATCAATTTGAAAACCTCTAGAACAGGGGTGAGGAACTAGATGCTGACTGTGGCTTGCCTGGATCCTGCTCATGAGGCCTGGAGCTTTCCCCTTCCCCGGCAGCATGGTGCCCTCCTCCGTAGCTGGACCACCAGTACTAGCTCTCTCCACTGCAGGGAGGGGGGAGCCATGGCCCAGATCCAGGCAAGTTGTGGTCAGCATCCAGTCCATGGGCTCTTCCTGGCAGGGGGCAGGAAGCGGCTCTGACCTAGGAATGGTGGCGCAGGGAAGCTCTGTCCCCTGTGCTGCCTGCAGGCTTCACCCCTAACCCCATAGCTCCAATTGGCCAGGAATCCCAACCAATGGGAGCAGCGGGGGCAGTGCCTGCCAACACATAATGTCATAGAGCTACCTGCACCCTCCCAGGAGATGTGCCTGGAAGACGCCCCTTAGTGGTCCCTGCCAGCCTTACAATTGATGGCTCGGAATATGCATTTATTAAGACGTTAAACTCCACAGTGTTCCTATACAGCTGTTCCAATGGTGAATTACTCTCGCTGTTATTGTCTGCTATCAGAAATCTCTTCCCTGTGGAGGAACCTGTAGACTGAAATCCTTAACCTTCTCTGGCAATTAGGTAAAAAGATTCAGGGTCTTAAATCTCTTGATATAACACTGATTTTTAAGACTTTGGAGGTTTTATGGAGGTGAGGTCCATAAAAGGCTATTAGCCAGGGGATAAAATGGTGTCCTTGGCCTCTGTCTGTCAGAGGCTGGAGAGGGATGGCAGGAGACAAATCGCTTGATCATTGTCTTCGGTCCACCCCTCTGGGGCACCTGGTGCTGGCCACTGTCGGCAGACAGGATACTGGGCTAGATGGACCTTTGGTCTGGATTGTAAAAAATTGAAATGGGTACAGAAGAGAGAAAGAATATAGACCAGCTGATTCATTGCTGACAGAATGGGCTGCTCTTTAACATTACATTAATACTTTGTGCATGAAATAGTAAAGTAATCAGCCTTCCCCCCATTGAGGCAGAAAAATCTTTGTTTGATTTGCTTTCCTCTGTAATTTTAGTTTCATAGAATCATAGAATAATAGGACTGGAAGGAACCTCGAGAGGTCATCAAGTCCAGCCCCCCACCCTCAAGGCAGGACCAAGCTCCGTCTACACCATCCCTGACAGATGTCTATCTAACCTGTTCTTAAATATCTCCAGAGAGGGAGATTCCACCACCTCCCTTGGCAATTTATTCCAATATTTGACCACCCTGACAGTTTGGAATTTTTTCCTAATGTCCAATCTAAACCTCCCCTGCTGCACTTTAAGCCCATTACTCCTTGTCCTGTCCTCAGAAACCAAGAGGAACAAATTTTCTCCTTCCTCCTTGTGACACCCTTTTAGATATTTGAAAACCACTATCATGTCCCCCCTTAATCTTCTTTTTTCCAAACTAAACAAGCCCAGTTCATGAAGCCTGGCTTCATAGGTCATGTTCTCTAAACCTTTAATCATTCTTGTCGCTCTTCTCTGTACCTTTTCCCATTTCTCCACATCTTTCTTGAAATGTGGCGCCCAGAACTCAACACAGTACTCCAGCTGAGGCCTAACTAGTGCAGAGTAGAGCGGCAGAATGACTTCACGAGTTTTGCTTACAACACACCTGTTGATACAACCTAGAATCATATTTGCTTTTTTTGCAACAGCATCACACTGTTGACTCATATTCAACTTGTGGTCCACTATGACCCCTAGATCCCTTTCCGCCATGCTCCTTCCTAGACAGTCGCTTCCCATCTTGTATGTATGGAACTGATTGTTCCTTCCTAAGTGGAGCACTTTGCATTTCTCTTTATTAAACCTCATCCTGTTTACCTCTGACCATTTCTCTAACTTGCTAAGGTCATTTTGAATTATGTCCCTATCCTCCAAAGAAGTTGCAACCCCACCCAGTTTGGTATCATCTGCAAACTTAATAAGCGTACTCTCTATCCCAATATCTACATCATTGATGAAGATATTGAACAGTACGGGTCCCAAAACAGACCCTTGCGGAACTCCACTTGTTATCCCTTTCCAGCAGGATTTAGCACCGTTAACAACAACTCTCTGACTACGGTTATCCAGCCAATTATGCACCCACCTTATCGTGGCCCTATCTAAGTTATATTTGCCTAGTTTATCAATAAGAATATCATGCGAGACCGTATCAAATGCCTTACTAAAATCTAGGTATATGACATCCACCGCTTCTCCCTTATCCACAAGGCTCGTTATCCTAGCAAAGAAAGCTATCAGATTAGTTTGGCATGACTTGTTCTTCACAAACCCATGCTGGCTATTCCCTATCACTGTATTACCTTCCAAGTGTTTGCATATGATTTCCTTAATTACCTGCTCCATTATCTTCCCTGGGACAGACGTTAAACTGACCGGTCTGTAGTTTCCTGGGTTGTTCTTATTCCCCTTTTTATAGATGGGCACAATATTTGCCCTTTTCCAGTCTTCTGGAATCTCCCCTGTCTGCCATGATTTTTCAAAAATCATAGTTAAAGGCTCAGATACCTCCTCTATCAGCTCCTTGAGTATCCTGGGATGCATTTCATCAGGACCTGGTGACTTGCTGACATCTAACTTTCCTAAGTGATTTTTAACTTGTTCTTTGTGTATCCTATCTTCTAAACTTACCCTCTCTCTGCTTGTATTCACTACGTTAGGCACACCTCCAGACTTCTCGGTGAAGACCGAAACAAAGAAGTCATTGAGCATCTCTGCCATTTCCAAGTTTCCTGTTACTGCTTCTCCCTCCTCACTAAGTTTATATGAGACTCTCTCACCCCGGCAACATGAATGGCAGTAAGATAAAACCATAAGGGATCCTCAAATTGCAAGTGCCATTCTACAAAGAATGGAAAGTTAGGTCTGAGCTTTATTCAGCAAGTGAATGAGGAGCCACTGAGAACAACAACCTACCCATGTTACTGAACATGCCAACTCACACAGTGAAAGACAGTGAGAGTGGCTCCCTACGGGACACACATAGTCCTGTGCCTGGGCCTGAGTCAGTCTGTCCAAGGTTATGGTACATCTGAGAAACTTAATTTTCTACTTACTTTTTTATGACATTCAAAAGTATCCGTGCCAATATGGCGGTGACAGTTAGGATAAGGAGAGCTGTGAGGCCATAAATTGTCCAATCTGTGGAAAAAGAAAAAGGCATATCTCTTTCTAGCTCATTAATTTGCTTATAGTTCTAAAATAATGTATGTGCTTTCTTTTTAAAACACTTAGGTTATGTCTACACCACCACCCTAGTTCGAACTAGGGTGGTTAATGTAGGCAACCGGAGTTTCAAATGAAGCCCGGGATTTAAACATCCCGGGCTTCATTTGCATCTTGCCGGGCGCCGCCATTTTTAAAGCCCTGGTAGTTCGGACTCCGTGCCCGCGGCTACACTACCTCGTGGAGTACCGGTAGTTCGGATTAGAGAGTCTAATCCGAACTACCTACTCCGTGCCGCGTGTAGCCGCAGGCACGGAGTCCGAACTACCGGGGCTTTAAAAATGGTGGCGCCCGGCCAGATGCAAATGAAGCCCGGGATGTTTAAATCCCGGGCTTCATTTGAAACTCCGGTTGCCTACATTAACCACCCTAGTTCGAACTAGGGTGGTAGTGTAGACATACCCTTACTCCTGGCCACTCAAGTGAAAGCTTTATGTCAAGCAATGTTTAAATTAGAACAATTAAAGCTGAAAGAGATCTTTCACATTCCTATTTGGCCACTGCAAGATTGTTCACTACAAAGTTTCCAGCTTCCACACATATAGGCTACGTCTGCACTTTAAGTTCTTCTGGCAGAAAATAGGCTAATGAGGGACTAATTATCATAAGTCACAATCTCATTAGCATATTTTCTGATATTTCTTTTTGCACAAGGGGTTTTTGTGCAAGAAGAAGAAGCAGTGTGGACATTTTCTTGTGCAAAAACCCTGTTCACACTTCTTTTTGCGCAAAAACTCCCTGCACAAAAAGAAACAGCAGAAAACGATTTCCTTAAAGGCATTTTAAAGCTGTGCAATTGTCTGGCTTTGAAAAGGATGGATGCACTTTCCCAGGGAATTTTAAGAATAAACCACAAAATGCTTATGGGCATGCAAGGAGATTGGGTGGCCTCACACCAGTATTTGGCCTATTTTCTTCCCATTGTAGATTCTGCTTGGTGTTTGCTAAGTGTTGTATTGTCCTGCTCTGTGTCCTGGCATTCCTTTAGCCTGTAGATGTTTGGTCAATGCATCAGATCATTAGCATCAGATCATTCTTTCAATCCCTTTGCCATTCCAGCAGCACAAAAGAGACTAGAGAGGCCTTGAATGGCAGCAGCTGAAAATTCTCCTATTACAAAAGAGGTAAACTAGTACCTCACCAGGGCCTCCTGCCCTTTCCTACACACTTTGGCTTGAGCATGTCTTGGCAGGGGCACTATGCTCTGGCAATCTGGGCTGGTAGAGCAGCCCCAATGGTGTGTCGTGTATTTGAAAATGCAAGTTAAAAATCTCTGAGATCCTCAGCAGTTTCAAGCATCGGGAGCACAGAGGTAGAATAAAACCACTAAATTCCCCACTGTCTTGCCCCTTGTGCATTCAGCACTGCTTGGTATCACGTTTACTTGTCCAATAAATGTACGTCACTAGTGCATCACACAGAGAACGACAAGACAAAACCATTTCATAAGCCTTATGTCAATGCATCTTTCCTGCTCCTTCCCTTCAGCTATTACCAGGCATGGTGTTCCGGGGATGACTTGGGCTGGTGGTGATGACATAAAGTATCTTTGAAGACTGGGCTGCATTGATATGGATATTTGCTTGTTCAGTTATCACCTCAGTAAATTTCTGATTCACTGCGGTAATGTCCTGGTGTAGTTTGTCTTTGAGAGCTGAAAACACAAAAGGTTATACAAACAAGATCTTTATTTATTTATTTGGGCATGGATTTTGACTATGCATTTTGTTACAGTAGGATTGTGATTCTGTCTGGGTTATATTAGTAGAACCCCGCACAGTTACAAATGTTTACAGATACTGGGCTGCAGATACCCACAGATAGACATCAGGATCCACAAATCCTCAGGGCTCGACTCCCAAGAGCCCCTGAGGCCAAGAGAGAAGAGTGTTGTCCCATCACGCCTGCAAGCTAGCACCTCACATCAGCAGCTCGTCTTGGCAGCACAGCTGCACCACTCCACTATGACCTCCAGCCATGGCATCTACTGTCTGCGGGTGTACAGCCTTGCTGCTGGAGGACCTGAAGGTGGTGCAGCCACACTGCTGACATGGGGCACTGGCTTCCGGGCACCACTGGGTCACACTCCTCTCCCTTGGTCACAGTGGCTCTCAGGAGTCGAACCTTGCGGAGCTGCAGTTCCCAATATCTATCTATGGGTATCTGCATCCCAGGCAGACATTTGTAACCAGGCAGGACTCTTCTGGAAACTTAGACATTCATTTAACAGCTGATGCGGGAGAAGTTGTATCGGTCACTAGGCTACAAACAGCATGGATTTTCTGACTGTTGTTCATCAAAATTCCATTGGACCTATTCAAGGATCAAAATGTTTTCCTTCTCAAGCCTTAGGGTATGTCTACACTAGCCCCCTAGTTCAAACTAGGGAGGCTAATGTAGGCATTCAAAATTGCAAATGAAGCCTGGGATTTAAATATCCCGGGCTTTATTTGCATGTTCCTATCCGGTCGTCATTTTGAAATTCCACTAGCCCAAAGTAACTTTCCGCAGCTACACGTGGCAGTGAAATGGTAATTTGAACTACATCCTTAGTTCAAATTAACTGTTACACCTCATCCCTGGAATGGTGACTGGATGGGAAGATGCAAATGAAACCCAGGATATTTAAATTCCAGGCTTGATTTGCAATTTCGAATGCCTACATTAGCCTCCCTAGTTCGAACTAGGGGGCTAGTGTAGACATACCCTTAGATAGTAAGGAGAGACATGTAGAAAGTGGAATGAGACAGATTCTGATCCAATTCCTATACTCTGCTTTGAAGACATATACGCACCATAAAAGGGCTGGAACAGCTCTGTGGCCACTTTCTCTAGAACAGGATTATGTGAAGCTGGCCTGGCATAGGTGGCCTTGCCAGTCCCCTTTGCAGCATCAACTATAGGGAGCTAGCCAAAATAGGAGAGGGAGTAGCCATAGCATGCAGTGAGATGCCTAATAGCAGTTGTAGAGGCCAGAACAGCTCCCAGCATAGACAAACTCTCCATCTGTGCCTCTCAACTACAAGTCTAGCCTTGTAATTCCAGAAGAAATTTCTCCAGTAATCACATTGAAACTCAGGAACTTGCAACAAACCAAACTCTCCAGGTGCCACCTTAACTTCTTAGCTTGTTTGAAAGAAAAAGGCCATGGCCCAGAAAAAGACTGGCTAGAGCGAAAGACTCATAGAATGATACTCTCTCTCATTTGCCCCCTATGATCATAGAATCATAGAATACTAGGACTGGAAGGGACCTTGAGAGGTCATCGAGTCCAGTCGCCTGCCCTCATGGCAGGATCAAATACTGTCTAGACCATCCCTGATAGACATTTATCTAACCTGCTCTTAAATATCTCCACAGGGGTCTTTGCCCACGAAAGCTTATGCTCCTACACTTCAGTTAGTCTATAAGGTGCCACAGGACTCCTCGTCGCTTTTGCAGATTCAGACTAACACGGCTACCCCTCCGATACTCCACAGATGGAGATTCCACAACCTCCCTGGGCAATTTATTCCAGTGTTTGACCACCCTGACAGTTAGAAACTTTTTCCTAATGTCCAACCTAAACCTCCCTTGCTGCAGTTTAAGCTCATTGCTTCTTGTTCTACCCCCAGAGGCCAAGATGAACAAGTTTTCTCCCTTCTCCTTATGACACCCTTTTAGATATCTGAAAACTGCTATCATGTCCCTCCTCTATCTTCTCTTTTTCACACTAAACAAACCTAATTCCTTCAGCTTTCCCTCATAGCTCATGTTCTCTAGACCTTTAATCATTCTTGTTGCTCTTCTCTGGACCCTCTCCAATTTCTCCTCATCTTTCTTGCAATGCGGTGCCCAGAACTGGACACAATACTCCTACTGAGGCCTAACCAGCGCAGAGTAGAGCGGAAGAATGACTTCTCGTGTCTTGCTCACAACACACCTGTTAATGCAGCCCAGAATCATGTTTGCTTTCTTTTCAACAGCATCACACTGCTGACTCATATTCAACTTGTCGTCACTATAACCCCTAGATCCCTTTCTGCCATACTCCTTCCTAGACAGTTGCTTCCCATTCTGTATGTGTGGAACTGATTGTTCCTTCCTAAGTGGAGCACTTTGCATTTATCTTTATTAAACTTCATCCTGTTTACCTCAGACCATTTCTCCAATTTGTCCAGATCATTTTGAATGATGACCCTATCCTCCAGAGCAGTCACAACTCCTCCCAGTTTGGTATCATCTGCAAACTTAATAAGCGTACTTTCTATGCCAATATCTAAATAGTTGATGAAGATATTGAAGAGAGCCAGTCCCAGAACAGACCCCTGCAGAACCCTGCTTTTTATACCTTTCCAGCAGGTTTGTGAACCATTAATAACTACTCTCTGAGGGTATGTCTTCACTAGCCCTCTAGTTCAAACTAGGGAGGCTAATGTAGGCATTGGAAGTTGCAAATGAAGCCTGGGATTTAAATATCCCAGGCTTTATTTGCATCTTCCCATCTGGGCACCATTTTTACATCCCTTTAGTCCGAACAAAGTCCTTAGTTTGAGTTAACGTTTGACTGCTGTGTGTAGCCGCGGGCAGTTAGTTCGGACTAAGAGGATTTAAAAATGGTGCCCGGACAGGAAGATGCAAATAAAGCCCGGGATATTTAAATCCCGGGCTTCATTTGCAACTTTGAATGCCTACATTAGCCTTCCTAGTTTGAATCAGTACAGTTATCTAGCCAGTAATGCACTCACCTTATAGTAGTCCCATCTAAGTTGTATTTGCCTCGTTTATCAATAAGAATATCATGCGAGACCGTATCAAACGCCTTACTAAAGTCTAGGTATATGACATCCACCGCTTCTCCCTTCTCCACAAGACTCGTTATCCTATTGAAGAAAACTATCAGATTGGTTTGACATGATTTGTTCTTTACAAATCCATGCTGGCTGTTCCCTATCACCTTGGCACCTTCCAAGTATTTGCAGATGATTTACTTAATTACTTGCTCCATTATCTTCCCTGGCACTGAAGTTAAACTGACTGGTCTGTAGTTTCCTTTTTTATAAATGGGCACTATATTTGCCCTTTTCCAGTCTTCTGGAATCTCTCCTGTCTCCCATGATTTTCCAAAGATGATAGCTAGAGGCTCAGATACCTCCTCTATCAGCTCCTTGAGTATGATGCTGAATATGGGATTCTCCTACCAAAGTATACACTGAGGCCATGATAGCAGTGCGGGGGGAGGGGGGGTGCCAGAAAAAGGAATGAGACCTTGCTTATCTTGAAGGAACAGAGAAAAGCAGCTGCATGGTGTCCCAGAGGGATAATATGCATTGGTTTGCCAATAGGACAACTGAACGGCTTCTCCAGATCTCAGGAGATGATGCTGAGGAATGGGATTGCAGTTAAACAGCCAACATCTTTTGTTTAGCGCATATTTTCTTTTTTACAACCTAATTGCTATTAAAAATCAAGTTTGCTTATTGAAATGTCAAGTGGTGGCTGTAGAGTTAATCATGGCACAAAGAGTTGAAGCATTCTATCATTTCATTGCAACCTGATAAAATTAGTATAAGTGGCCATCTGGTTACAGGCAGTCATTGAGGAGAAGGTGAGGTCTCTGTCTTGCAAGACATACAGTTAGAAACCCTGAGGATAAAAAGAAGAACAATGGCTAAATCCACACTCCTTCCTTCCAGAGGCACTGGAACAATGTGTGTAGTGGAGGTGCTGAGAGACACTGTACCAAACTAAACCCTGTAGATGTTGGAAACCACTTTGAGTCAGGGGCTGTGGAACCACCTATAGCAACCCTCATTCCAGCACCTAAGCCTTTTCTTTTACCTTTTCTTATATCAGTTGAGCTTTCCTGGCATGAGAAAAAGTGTGTGTTGTAACAGGCAAGATGAAAAGGAGCTGAGCAAAATGACTTGACTGTAACTGGTACACTCATCAAATGCCAGGACACTTTCTGGCTGAGTAGAACAGACAAGAAGTTGGAAAGAGCTAAGTTAAAACAGAAGGTGTAGCTGGACTACTGGCACCATTTCAACTTTAGTCTTCCTTCCATCCTCACCATATCAGATGTGGTCAGGGAAGAGAGGGGAATGGGCTTTTGGGAACTGTTAACCCATATTTAGTGGAGACAGGGTTGAAGAGCAGGCTACTAAATCAAAACAGAAGTTTGGGTGGGAGGCCTTACTCCTAGCACAATGAATGGAGAACCCTCCGATGTGAATTAAAATATTGTTTTCTCTGTGTCCACAGGCAAGTCTCTATGGGCACATCTTCACTCACTGTGCCAGAGATCGATGTTCTGGCATTTGATTTAGTAGGTCTAGGATAGAGCTGCAAATTGAACTCTGTGGGCAGATCTGGCCAGCATCTGTACTCCTCAGAGTTGTGAGGAGTAAGGAAAGCCGATAGAAGTGTATTCTATATTACCTGGAATTGTGTTCCTTAAGATGACCTTCCAGGGCTAGTGTAGACCTGGCCTATGTGGTCTAAACACCTTAGAAAAATGGCCCATGAAGAGCTATACATGAAGCAGTTAGCCTCTTACCTCTGTACACGACAGCAAATCCCTGTGCCTGATTGAACTGATCTGAGAAAAAATACAAAATGACAAAATCCAAAGAGACATTAAAGGAGATGGGAGGCCGGCTCCTGCCATCAAAACGAGCCAGCACCTGGTAGGTATAGCCATCCAGCACCTCCACCATGTCAGTGGAGTCTTTGATGTCAAAGAGAGTGAAGTCAAACTGGATCTGAGATGCTCCGGGAATTTGTATGGTCCAGTAGCAGACCCTGCCTGTGGCATAGGTGTCAGGGAAATCTGGGGAATAGATCACAGATGTTGAGGAAGTATAGTTCCCTCCACAGGATCCAATGAGGGCTGTGGGAGAAAGGAGAAAAAGCAAGTGAAAAATAAATGTGTATAATCTGTACTTCCATAGCATGTTTCATCTAAGACTAAATCTCACGGCTCAATTGTGGCTTTAAGCAACAGACTTGCACAGGGGCAGGAGAAGCTGAGAACCCTAGGGGGTTCTGTATCTTAGACCAGTGCAAGATGACTGTCTGGGTACCTGGAAGCATGGCTGTGGTGCTACCCTCTTCCAGGTTGCATTCTGCATGTCTTTCACAGGAAGGCAACTCTACTGAGATGGTGCAGAGCAAGGAACGGAGGGGATCAACCTCACACATTTATTTCAGGAACCCTAGTGTCAGTCTAGGCTATAGTTGTGTCTGTCTCTGGTATTGTAGCCAGTAGTTTGTACTCTCACATCACTTCACATCAAGGACAATCTGGTCAAAATGAGCTAACCACTTCACCAACTCTCACCCTACCCTTGTGAGGTCCAAACATATAACACTGTGTCTTGCTTATGAGCTACCTCTCCCTGTAATTAAAGCATTCTTAGCAGCACTTTGCATATAATTGTTTGTGTCATTAGTAACTAAGTTGCACACATGGATAAGAGCAGTGATTTGACTAAGAATAACTCTGTATCACAGGATTGTGTGGTCTAGGGAATAGGGTGTTCACTTATGGAAGGCTCTGTGGTGGGTTCTAGTGAGCTTCTCTCCCCCCTCCTGTTGCCCCCAAAGGAAAAGTGGGATAAAAGGGCACCCTGAACCTAGGGCAGGTCCTGGTATGGCCTAGCCAACAGGGTGTTTGCCTGGGGAGAACAGAATGGTGGGTTTTAATCCTTTGCTCTTCCCTGCCCCAACTCTGGCAGCAGAGGTTGACTTATTTGTGACACTGAAAAGTTTTCAACGTTTTGTGTGCAGAAATGCCTGAAACTAGTTTATGATCTTTTCTTCGGTGATGTTCTGGTGTGTACTGCTATTGTTTATGTAAACTAACATAGCCTGCTGGTATGTGATTTTGCACAGAAAGGGTCCATGGACATTAAGTATATTGACTGATTTACAGAGACTTCAATGATGTGTATTGCTTACATCAGTGCTCAAACATTATCTTTCTGGCTTTGATTTATATTATTTCACATTCTCTTTCTGGGGCTGGAGCTGGACTATCACTAGCTCAGCCACTGTGTACCAACTTGAAGATCAAATATTGTCAGATTTTAAATAAGGGCTTAACCCGTTAGACCAGGGGTGGCCAACCAGTTAGATATGAAGAGCCAAAAGCACTGTGGATAGTAGTGCAAAGAGCCATACATCCCTCCCCCAGAGCTAGGCACCCCCAGTCTCCCCCGACTCTAACCCAATGCTCTCCCCCTCCCCCAGACCCAGGCACCCCCCAGGTCCCTCTCATTCTAACCCAATGTCTGGGTCTCACTGGAGCTTCCACTGCCACAGCCACGCACTTCTCCCTCTAGGAACTGGGGCGTATGAACAAAGTGGGCATGCGGCTCCGAACGAGCCGTAACACCGAGAGCCACATTTCTGTGAGCAAAGAGCTGCATGCAGCTCAAGAGCCACAGGTTGGCCACCCCTGCATTAGACCATGGAGTGGAGGGAGACATTAAAATACCTTTATGCTGAAAGTAGAAATGACAAGCATTCCTGCTGCTGAGCACAAACTAGGGTTGCTAACTTTGGCTGGGTGAATTCCTGGAGATTTCATCACATGACATAATCTTTAATGACAGATTAATCTTGAGTTCCTGGAGATGCCAGGAGAATCTGGGGGGTTGGCAACATTAGCCACAAGACCATTAAGTTTGTAGCACATCTGAGAAATCAGACCTCTCAGACCAAGTCTACACTGTCCAAGAAAATTGATGCAAGATACATAACTCAGGTCATATGAATTGTGTAGCTGGAATTGCCTTGCACTGATTTTCTGGGGTGTCCCCCACAGTGGGAGATCGATGAGAGAAATGCTTCCATCAACTTCCTTTACTCCTTGTGATGGTGAGGAGTACGGATGCCAATGGGGGTGCCCTCTGCATTAGAGTTAGTGAGTCTTTGGGTGGCTTAGATCACAGAAGTCCCGTGTGGGTTTTCGCTAATCAAGCCAATGACACCTGCCTTCCCGCCCTCAGACTTTCCACCACCTTGTTCTGCTGGGTCAAAAGCTCTGGTCTCCTTCAGTCAAGGCACAGAGATGAGGTTACCTCCCCCCTGCAGAGGAACACAGACATCAATCAGTTCAGCTCCAGGAAGACAGTTATAAGGGCTCAGTATCCAGGAAGACAGCCCCCAAAAGACCAAATCCCCAAATAAATCTGTCTTACCTATGTAAGAGTTCTACACAGAGAAAACTCATACAGATGTCTGCTCCTCCTTAGTCAATGAAAGAGAGATATACATAGTGGTTGCTCCCCCAGGTAATGATTATTTACATTGGGCTTAATAGTAAACAAAAGGGTTTTTATTAAGTACAAATAGTCAGATTTAAGTGATTGCAGTGATAACAGACAGCTCAAAGTAAGCTACTAAGCCAAAATAAACAAAACACATCAGCTAATCGTAACTCACTAAGAAACTTGTTTCATGCAGTTTCTTACCTTAAATAGTTGTATTCTAAATGTCTTTTTCACAAGCTAAGCAGCCTCCTAGCTTGGGCCCAATCCTTCCCCCATTCACTCTTAGGGTATGTTTACACTAGCTCGTTAATTCGAGCTAGGTAGGCAAATGAGGCAACCGGAGTTGCAAATGAAGCCCGGGATTTAAATATCCTGGGCTTTATTTGCATGTTCCTGTCCGGTCGCCATTTTGAAATTTCACTAGCCCGAACTCACTGCCGCGTGCCTACACGTGGCAGTGAAACATTAATTCGAACTAAATCCTTAGTTCAAATTAACTGTTACTCCTCATTCTACGAGCTAGTGTAGACATACCCTTAGATACTTCCAGCAGGTCTTTTAGGTAGTAAGTGGAGTTTGCCTGTTGTCTGATAACTGTCCTAGGCTACGTCTAGACTGGCCCCTTCTCCGGAAGAGGCATGCAAAGCAGGCAAGTCAGAATAGGGAAATCCGCAGGGGATTTAAATATCCCCCGCGGGATTTAAATAAACATGGCCGCCGCTTTTTTTCCAGCTTGGGGAAAAGCCGGAAAAGAGTGTCTAGACTGGCGCGATCCTCCGGAATAAAGCCCTTTTCTGGAGGATCTCTTATTCCTACTTGCAAGTAATAAGAGATCCTCCAGAAAAGGGCTTTATTCCGGAGGATCGCGCCAGTCTAGATGCTCTTTTCCGGCTTTTCCCCAAGCTGGAAAAAAAGCGGCGGCCATGTTTATTTAAATCCCGCGGGGGATATTTAAATCCCCTGCGGATTTCCCTATTCTGACTTGCCTGCTTTGCATGCCTCTTCCGGAGAAAGGGCCAGTCTAGATGTAGCCCTATTGTTTAGTTCCCCCTTATCTGTCTTTTGCCCAAGGTGGGAACTCTTTGTGCTCAATTCAAACTTTTCTCACTTACGCTACGTCTAGACTGCAGGTTCTTTCAGAATAAGCTTTTCAGGCACCCCCCATAGCTTGGCGCCCGGGCAGTTGCCCGGCTGTCCCTCCCCTTAATCTGGCCCTGATTATATGCAGTGAAATCTGGTGGAATATGCATTGCCTGTAACCTGGAGTGATTTCTATCATGAAGACCACGTAGCTCAATGAAAGAAATAATCTGTAAAACGTAAAGGGGCCCCTCCTCCCCCATAGCTATTAGCTGGCTACAGTGAAGAGTGAGGGTAATGTTTTATCCAAAGTTTCTTCCTATCTGTGTCTGGGAGGGTGTGTCTACACTACAAAGTTAATTCAAACTAACAGACGTTAGTTCAAATTAACTTTCATAGGTGCTACACTAGCGCTCCGCTAGTTCGAACTTAATTCCACGAGGACTAACGCCTAGTTCGAATTAACTAGTTCGAATTAAGGGCTGTGTAGCCACTTAATTCGAACTAGTGGGAGGCTAGCCCTCCCCAGCTTGCCCTGGTGGCCACTCTGGCCAACACCAGGGAAACTCTTCTGCCTCCCTCCCGGCCCCGGACCCCTTAAAGGGGCACGGGCTGGCTATGGTGCCCGTGCCAGGTGCAAGCCTGCCAGCACCCAGCCAGCAGACCCTGCACCTGGCACGGCTCAAGCCAGCCACCTGCTGTCACCCAGCCCTCCGCCTCTTCCTGGGACCAGGCTGGCAGCTCCCGGGAGCCTGCCCGGGTCCGCAAGAGGCGGGCTCCCACCTGGTCTAGTGCAGAGATCGTGGACCTTGTCCACGACCTCCGCACTAGGCACAGGAAAGTGGCCGTCTAGGGCAGGATAGCTGCCAGCCTGGCCACCCAGGAGCAGGTGTGCATGAAAATCAGGGTGGTCCAGTGAGACCCCCGACCCTGAGCCTTGAGCTTACAATGGCCGTACTGGGTCAGACCAAAGGTCCATCTATCCCAGTAGCCTGTCTGCCGATAGTGGCCAACACTAGGGACCCTGGAGGGGATGGACCGAAGACAGTGACCAAGCCATTTGTCTCGTGCCATCCATCTCCAGCCTTCCACAAACAGAGGCCAGGGACACCATTTCTACCCCGTGGCTAAAACCACTCCATGGACCCACCCTCCATGACTTGATCTCACTTCTCTTTAAACTCTGTTCTAGTTCTAGCCTTCACAGCCTCCTGCAGCAAGGAGTTCCACAGGTTGACTATTTGCTTTGTGAAGAAGAACTGTCTGTTAGTTTGAAGCCTGCTACCCATTCATTTCATTTGGTGTCCTCTAGTCCTTCCATTTTGGGAACTAATGAAGAACTTTTCTTTATCCACCCTCTCCACACCACTCATGCTTTTATAGACCTCTATCATATCCCCCTCCGTCTCCTCTTTTCTAAGCTGAAAAGTCCCAGTCTCTTTAGCCTCTCTTCATATGGGACCTGTTCCAAACCCCTGATATTGTAGTTGCCCTCCCCTCTCCCACCCTCTCTCTTCCCCTTTCCCACCTCCTTTTCCCAGTGTCCCCCAGTTTTGTTCAATAAAGAGAGATTCTATTTTTGAACACAAGTGTCCTTTATTTTGTACATCAGGAAGGGGGGCTAGGGAGGGGTAAGTGGAAGGAGGTGAGGGAGGAATGGGGTACGAGCCCCCGATGGGGAGGACTGGGCTGTCTCTGTGGGCTCCTCGGGGTGGAAGCTCTCCTGAAGCCCCTTGATTGACCTGCCCTCCGGATGGCAGCCTGCGGCAAGTGCAGCCAGTCTGATGGCCGAGTGCTGTGATGTGCCCAGTGTGGGCACTCAGGGCACTCCAAGCCAGGACTGCTTTGCAAGTGGGGCACCCCTGAGAGCTGTCTGTCCGGGGTGGGGGGTTGGGTCCCTTTAAGCACAGCCCTCAGCTAGCCTGAGACAGCAGCTCCACGCTCTAAGTCCTATTCTGATGCCCTGCCGGCACTGCTTCTGGCCAGCCTTAACCTCAGTTCAGGGTCCACTCAGTGTGGACATGCTAGTTCGAATTAGCAAAACGCTAATTCGAACTAGTTTTTAAGTCTAGATGCACTAATTCGAATTAGCTTAGTTCGAATTAACTAATTCGAACTAAGTTAGCTCGAATTAGTGCTGTAGTGTAGACATACCCGGAGAGTTTTCTTTAGCTGTTCCTTTAAAGGTGATGTAAAGGCAAAACCAGACAACCTGAGTTCCTACTTCCTTCTACCAATAGTAGCCTCTGACATTATATTTGGCATTAGTAATTACTGGTGCTAGCTGGTGCTTTCTCACATGAACCACTGTCTTAGTACTCAGTGCAAGACCTCACAAGAGGAAAACCTCTCAACAGCTTCCTCAGGTCTTCAGTCTTTCTAGAGCTATAGATGGCACAGCACAGTCTGGCTCTTCTTAGGCTCCCCAGGACTCCTCTCCCCATAAAACGTTCTTAGTCCTCAAATATTTCAGTCCGACAAACCAAATTATCAATAGGCAAAGTTTCTGCAACCCCTCAGGGAGCAGCTTATACAGACTAACCACAGACCAGCTATAGCTCCACGCAAAATGAACAAGACTTTACCTCTGCAATTTCCTTTCCTCCTGAGCAGCCATAAACCACCTTCAATTGCCCTTTTTTGTCTCAACAAACTCGAATATTTAAGTGTTTTTACTATAACCTGAGAGCTGAGCTATTCCTCCATCCTGACTGGCTAATAGGAGTACAGCTCCACTGACCCAATGAGAATGAGGATCCTAAATAAACCAAGGAGAGAGCCTCTTTTCTTTCCTTCGCTCTGTTCACCTCGACTGCCAACACAAACAGCTGAAGTGGCCGGTGCCTGATCTTTCAGAAGGCATGAACGGAACAAGGCACTTGCCTGGTGATCTGTCACTTGTCCTATAGTCCTAGCATCTGGCATTCCGAGTTTAGGGACCTCTAGAACATGGGGCTGGATCCTTGATAATCTTGTCTGATAAATTCACTGGCTCCGTTTAAAAACCATTCCTCCCCACCCTACCAAACATCTGTTGAAACCCTTCATAAATCGATGTATTTGTTCATTCATTCCTGTTCCTCTTTCAGTTTAGAGACAAGGCAGGGAAATTTAACATTCGTCAAGAGAAAACAAATCAAATACTGGTCCAGTCTGAGCGCAGAACTGCGAGTGTGTGCAAAGCTTTGGTGTTGTTTCCCACCTACCTTTTTCCCCCTTCCCCTTGCTCCCAAGCAAGCAATGGGTCATTCCCTAGGAGCAAGGCTAGAGAAAGAAACACCCTCCGGCTCCGATGAAGGTGACTGGCTGGTGTGGAATAACGGGAGGCCTCGAGTGGCTCTTGGGATTTCGGTGTTTCAGACATACACTTTTCAAGGAGAGCCAGAGAGGCTGAGACATGAGGGCCGGGGAGTTGAGTCGGTTGTGTCCGGGTCCAGGCTACGTTAGCAGCCTGCAGCAGTTCTGGCTTCCAGGGGGTGGCGGGAAGGGACGAGAGCGGCTCCGCTCGAAGCGCCTGGCAGTGGAGAGGCAACTGGCTTCTAAAGAAGAAGGGCAGGGTGGTGCTGGCAGCCAGAGAAGCTGCACCCCCTCTGAGCTGCGATGAATGCAGCTCAACCGGGCGCTGCTGCTCCCACATCTGCAACCCCAGGCATCCAAATGAAAAAGAGAAAAAAGAAGCCGCTCAGAAGACAGTGGTTGGCTTCTGCCCAGCTCCTTCTGTGAAGCATGGACTTCTCCAGGAACCGCAAGGGCTTCTCCTTGGCGGCCATCAAGAAGGAGCAGGCGCAACTGGGGTCACTGTCCAGAGGAACAAAAGCCGCATCAAAGCGCTCAAGGACACGTCAAAGCGGGGCCTATTGAAGCGTGAGGCCCAGGGCAGCCACCCCGCTCGCCCTGCCCTATATCCGCTGCTGCTCCCTTCTCCCTTTCCCTGTAAACCAAAATCTCTGTATCTAATATATAAAGGAGAATGTTTGTATGTTTGTGCTCTAATAACTTGGACACTGTAAGAGCTACCACAACCACACTTTGCACGGGATAACCTTTCCTCCAGGAGAAGTTTTTAAGGTGCTTTGGACCTGATCAGGGTCCCACTCTGCCCCCCATGGCACCTGCCACCCTGGGCATGAGCTGGGGCATCCCTCCCGTGTGTAGCCTCCCCTCCACCCGGGGTCACTCCACAACTGCCACCCCCCCTCTGGAAACCAAAACCAAAGCGGGCCAGCCTTTCTGCTCAGCTCACTGGGCTTATTGGAGTAGAAGGAATCCATGTGCCTGCTGCAGCGCAGGGCGGAGGGGCCGGGTTAAACCCTCAATGTGTTACACTGCTGTGAAGCCAGCCGGCTGCTGTTCATACTGTGAGTGGGGCTCTTCTGGGTCTGATTCCAGCCATCGGGGTTAGATGTGAGCTCTGAGCTTTTGCTTGCCAAGGCAGGGCAGATGCATCCCTGAGCCAACCTTGCAAAGAGAAGTCCCCTTGCTACTGGCCGCATGGCTGTGTACTGTTCTCCTGGGGGCTGGCTGCTTGGTCCTGGGGGGAGGTGTGGGCCAGGAGCCATCAGCCCCCAGGGTCTGTGGCTCTGGGGGTCCCCTGGCTCAGGGTCTCCTCCTTTCCTAAATTTTCTAAATTTTGTTCCTCCAGTTTCCCGAGCAACACCAGTTAACTCCAGCTAGTTTTTTTTATAACAAAAGAAACTAGGGAAGAAGGGGACTGGGAACCTGGATAAGGGGAGGGAGGAGGTGGGGCTCAGACCTGGGACTGGGAATAGTGCGTGGTGCGGCTGGAAGTTCTGCCTTGGGGCTGGGAACCTTGGTTACCTTGGGGGTGGGGAGAGGCAGGGACAACGGGGGGCTGGCACAGAGTCAGGCATGGCACAGAGAGGAGGAGCTGGCATAGATGTGGCAGGGAAAGGAGAAGGGACAGGAGCCAGGTACGCCATCATCTCCCATATGGTGGCACTCATGTTGTGATCCTGCTGCACCAGCTCAGTCCACATTTGGGTCTGCCATTATGAATCATCCAGGACTTTCTGGGCCAGGGTTTGCTGCATGTCCTGGAGGACGGCCATGTGCTCCCTCATAAGATCTTCCTGGACCTTCCAGCATTGCGGCTCCCTTGGGGTCATGTGGCTGGATCGCCTGCTGGTAGTTGCTCCTCAGCGACAGCTGGTCCAGCTGTGGAGAATAAAGAGGGAGAGGCGGTCAGCCATCCATGCAGACACTGTCCCTGAAGCCTTGCCCTCCTCTGTGAGCTGTGAGCTACAATCCTGGGGCCAGAGGACGGTGATGTCCTGGGTGCAAGGCCATGTGTGGCCTGGACAGCGGGCCCTGCCTCACAGGGGCCCAGAGGTGCCATGGGGACCATGTTTCCCACACACCGCCATCCCACAGACAAGTAGGCAAGGGACTTGTCCAGCATGGGATCCCACGGGTAGGAGAGGGGCCTGGAGAAGCCTGGCCTTCCATGGGGACCACACACACACTTGCGCCTGGCTGCACTGTCCCTGGGAGCAGGTAGTGCCTCGTGCATGCAGGCGTGCCCGTGTGTGGCACTCCTCAGTCTGTGCATGGGCGGCCACGTGCCCTTGTCCCCAGCCTGCTTCCAGCGGTGACTGGTGGTGGCATGGCATCCCTCTCCAGGGGTCAGACGTGTGTGTGGCCTCCTCAGAGCCTTGGGGACTGCATGCCGCAGACTGGTGCTGCATGCGCTTCCACGTGCACGGACTGCAGTGCAAAGGCCAGGTCAACAAGGCCGAGTGATATCACCCCAGCCCCTCAGCACTCGCTTCCCCCTCCCTGTGTGTGTGTGAAAAATTAAGAGCACTCACCTGATGATAAACACCCAGGTCCTGAGGCACCAGCTCCAGGGTTAGGGTGACAGTGCTGGCTGTCTCCTCCCCCTCCTCCTCCAGGTTGGCATCCTCCTCCTTTGGGACCCCTGCCCAGGCAACAATGGGCATCTCCAGCCCTGAGTCAACAACAAGGGGGGAGGGAGGGAAGGCGCTGCCCCCCCCCACCAGAATGCGGTGGAGCTCATTGAAATAGGAGTAAGAAATAAGAAATATCTCATTTCGAAATAACGCATCTACACACAAAATGCATTTCGAAATGGTGCGTCCACACTGAGGAGACTCTGAATCGCATTTAAGGCCAGCTGGAGCCAGTCCCAGCAGAGCTCCAGGTCAGGAGTTACTTTGTGTGGCTGCTGCCTGAGGCTAGCTGAGGCCTGTGCTTAAAGGGACCCATCCTGGGCAGCCAGTTCTCAGCTTACCCTGCTTGCTTGCCTACCTCGCCGAGGGACAGCAAAGCATTATGTCTCTGAGTGCTCTGGTTGCCCTCCCTCGGGACACCACAGCACTCTGCAACATGGAGCCAGAGCTGCCCCTGGGCACTCTGGTGCTTCTCTTGGACATGTATCTGTGAGCCTGGCTGCACTTTCTGCAGGCTGCCATCCGGGAGGTCCATAGGGGGGCGGGGGCTGTCAGTATCCAGGAGGCCCTGCAGCACAGCTTCACCCTGAGGAGCACTAAAAGCCTCCCTGGTCTGCCCCATTGGGGGCTTGTACCTCATTCCTCCCTCACGTCCTTCCACTTACCACCGAACCCCACCCCCCTTCCTGATGTCAAATAAAATACACGTATTTTCATGAACACAAACTCTTTATTTAACAAAACTGGAGGGAAAGGGAATAAAACTCTGGTGAGACTGGGGAAAGGCAGCAGGAGAGGGGAAGAGAGAGGGTGAGAGAGGGGAGGGGGAAACCTGGGAGGTGGGAGCTGGAAGGGGAAGCCAGGTGAAGAAGGGGGAGGGGAAGCTCAGGGCTCAGGGTTGGGGGGTCTCGCCAGACCAACTTGATTTTCATGCAAACCTGCTCCTGGGTTTGCATGTGGCCTTTGGTGGCCAGGCTGGCAGCTATCCTGCCATAGATCATGGATGTTGGGGGCATCCCCCAAACCTGAATAAGTTCCATGATCTCCACCCTGGACCAGGAAGGCGCCCACCTTCTCTGGGCCCTGGCAGGCTCCTGGGAGCTGGCAGACTGCTCCTGGGGAGCGGTGGAGGGTTGGCTGCCAGTGGCTTGCTGGCTCATGATTTGGGGCCACTGGGTCAGGGCAGTGACTGCTGGCTCTGGGCTGGCAGGCTTGGAGCTGGCACAGGCACTGTGGCCAGAGTCTACCCCTTTAAGGGCTCTAGGGAGAGGAGGAGGAAGACAAGAGTGTTCTTGGTTGAGGCTGGAGTGGCCACCAGGGCACCCTGGGAAGGCTGGAAGCCCCCTATTTCGATATAAGTGTCTACACAGCACTTGCTTCAAAATAGCAATTTCGAATTTGGCGTTATTCCTTGTGGAGTGAGGTTTACCAAATTTGAAATAAGCGCTCTGCTATTTCGAATTTATTTTGAAATAGCGGTTTGACTGTGTAGATACTAGGAAAGTTATTTCGAAATAACTTTGCTGTGTAGCTATACCCTTTCTGTAGTACTCCTTCCTAGACAGTCGCTTCCCGTTCTCTAAGTATAAGATGGATTATTCCTTCTAAGTGGAGCACTTTGCATTTGTCCTTGTTTAACTTCATCCTGTTCACCTCAGACAATTTCTCCAGTTTGTCCACAGCATTTTGAATTATGACCCTACTAGCTGGACTTACCCAGTGTTGCCCAAGAAATCGGAGGAACAAAATTTAGAAAAACAGAAGCTGGTCCTGACAGCCTCCAGCCATACCGCAGCTGCCAGGGCCTGACATCTGGCCATTATGACAGACCCCCCATGCGTTTCTACTGCTGTATCAAGCAAAATCTCTGACTCAGAAAAGAGGCATTGCAATGTTGAGAATCAGAGCTATTTGACTTGGCAAACTGAGATACAGAAGTCACAATAGAAACTATGTCTCTGTTTTCTTCCCATGTCATGAGGCTTGGAGCCATTAAAAGGCCAGCGGAAGGGAGATCCCCCAAATCACCATGGCTTGTTTCCCCACCATTGCTGGAAGCATACGGAGGCCCCTCTTCAATAGTGCCATGTTTTGCTTCCTATCAGATGGTATTTTTGCTAATTATTCTTGTAGAAGCTAATGGTGTTTTGGTAGGGAAGTAGGGGATAGGTAGGCATGCTGG
The DNA here is from genome assembly GCF_049634645.1 of Pelodiscus sinensis. Taxonomy (NCBI): domain Eukaryota; kingdom Metazoa; phylum Chordata; order Testudines; family Trionychidae; genus Pelodiscus; species Pelodiscus sinensis. The sequence continues at coordinate 42,046,174 of NC_134725.1, forward strand.
GTCTGCAAATTCTCATCCAAGAGCTGAGTAGAGGGATGCCTCAATCAATGGGGCTGGCCCTCCTGAGTCTGAGAGCTTTCAAGGTGACACCTCAAACTCTTCTCCCATCTTTGTTGATGAAACTATGAGTCGATTACCTGAGCTTGCTGGCACCTCTATAGTCCCTCCTCCAGTACCCTTGGCCAGCTGCTCCTCCCATGCACTGCATCTCTCCCCCCCTCCCCTCCAGGATCATCCAGTATCAAACCAGGACCAGTGCCCAGATTTGAGGGATCCCTCCCCCACCACCTTGGATTAATTTCTCACCCACCCAGCATCATCCAGTGATGCCCCTTGGACCAGTGCCCCTCAAGGGAGACCCACCTCTCCATGGACTTCATTTCTCACTCCCTGCAGGATTGTCCAGCCCCAATTCCTTCATCCTCCTACAATCCTGCCTTCCCCCCACTCACCCCCAATGGTCCAGCCCCACCCCCTACAATCCTGACCTCCCCCAACTTGTCCCCACAGTCCAGCCCCACCCTCCCATCCTGCCCTACCCCTCACTCACCCCCAAAGGTCGAGCCCCCCGAACCAGCCCCCCCCCATTCATTCCCTCCCCCTGCTCTCACCTCTAGGTCCCCAATGCGCTTCCTTCCAGACACTTTTTCAAAGTGGCAGCTGAGTGGTAACACCAGCTTCACCCCCTCTGCCTAGAGTGAGCCCCCACAGCAACCCGCCCACTCATTGGTCGGCTGCTGGTCCCTGATCCAATCGCAGTATTGAAGAGGGACTTCCAGCAATGGAGGGGAAGCCACTTCTCCCCACACTGCCAAGCTCCATGGAGCCCCGGGGAGAGGCATCGGTGTCACATCTCTTCCCTCCCACAGTCCCTTAAAACCTTCTCCTGGAGGAAGGGTTACCCCATGCAAAGTGTGGTTGCGGTAGCTCTTATAGGGTCCAAGTTATCAGCGCAGAAACATACAAACATTCTCCTTTATATAGTAGATTAGGAATGCTTATTGGATAGTCAACAAGCTTGTTGACTAGTAACTCCCCCTCCCCTTTGCTGCCTCTCTCAGAAAGGGCTCTGTGTGGCACTGCCACTTTGAAATGCCTCAAGGAGCCTGACTCTGGGCTCCCACAGCGGCATTTCAAAGTGACAGCACCACACAGAGCCTGGAGTCAACAGGGGAATCCCCAGCTGACCCCAGACTGTATGTGGTGCTTTTGCCTTTAAAGCGTAGCAACAGCCCTAGGGCTGTTTCTACACTTCAAAGGCAGAAATGCCCTATTGACTAGTTGAACAGTCAATGCGAAATGCATCAACTATTTGATTAGTCAATTGCCTACAATTTAACATCCCTAGACCTTGCACCTTGGTATCATCTGCAAACTTTATAAGTGTACTCTCTATGCCAATATCTTAATCATTGATGAAAACATTGAACAGAATCTGTCCCAGAACTGATCCCTGTTATGCCACTTGTTATGCCCTTCCAGTCTACCAGTTATACACCTACCTTATAGTAGCTCCATCCAGGTTGCAATTCCATTGTTTGTTTATGTGACAGTCATCAAATGCTTTACTAGAGTATAGGTATACCACATCTACCACTTCCCCTTTCCCACAAGGGTTGTCACCCTATCCAAGAAAGTTAGTGGGCCTGCTTGACATGATTTGGCTGTTACCTATCACCTTTCTATCTTCTAGATGTTTCCAAATTGATTCCTTAATTATTTGCACCATTATCTTTTCTGTAACAGAAGTTAAACTGACTGGTCTGTAATTCTCTGGTTTTTTTCTTATTTCCCATTTTATAGCTGGGCACTGGATTTGCCCTTTTCCTGTCTCCCATTGTCCATAATTTTTTCAAAGACGATAGCTAATGGTTCCAATGTCTCCTCAGCCAGCTCTATGATTATGCTTGGAGGCATCTCATCAGGCCACATTACCTTTAAGACATCTAACTTATATAAGTAATTTTCATCAGTTATCCCTTTCCCCCATTTTTGCCTATTTAAGCCCTAACCTCATTTTCATTGGCATTCACTATTTTAGGCATCCAATCACCACCAACTGTCTTGATAAAAATGGACACAAAGACGTTAGTAAGTGTTTCTGTCATTTCCACATTTTTGGTTTTCCTTCTTCATTGAGTAGCAACCTTACTCTGCTCTTGGTCTTACTTCTGCTTCTAATACATTTGTAGAATGTTTTATTATTACCCTTAGGTCATTAGCTATTTTGATTTGCTCCTACATACCTGTGTTATTTACTTATATTAATCATTTGTAATTTGACCTCGTTTCCACGTTTTATAGGACTCTTTTTTGATTTGTAGAACATTCACAATCTCCTAGTTAAGTTATGATGGTCTCTTGCCAGACTCCTTGTCTTTCCTGTGCAGAGGAATAATTTTCTCTTGTGCCCTTAATAATATCACTTTGAAAAACTGTCAGCGCTCTATTCCCTTAAACATGCTTCCCTTGGGATCTTACCTACCAGTTCTTTTGCTCTTCTCCCTCCTGCCATTCCTTAGAATTATGAACTTTACCATTTCATACTAATTTTTGCCATGGGTGGTGGGTGAACCTAGGGCAAGGGGAGGCAAGCTTCCAGCTCCACCCTTTCTACCTGAGGGCCCAAACCCCACAAGAGCCAAGCCCCTCCACCTTAGGGAAACAAGTTTCTAGTCTCCCCCCCCCTCAATTCCCCTGCCACTGCAGGGTCTCCAGACTCCCATGTGAGCCTCATCCATGGAGCACCAAGAGGACAGGCAGCATGGAGCCCCAGCTATCATGATCCTAGAGTACAGGGAAAGTATCCCTGCCCTGGAGCCCAGGTAGGGCACAATATCCACCGTCCCCAGCGTCAGTGCAGCTGAAGCTCGGGGAGAGCCCAGGAAGCACACTGTAGCAGGGGGTGGAGTGTGCGTGTGCTCATGCTTAGCAGTTTGGGAAGGCAATGCCTTCCTCTGTCTCATAAACCTGCCACCCATGACTTTCATCCAAGTTGACTTCCACCTTCAAATTTTCAACCAGTTCCTCTCTGTTTGTCAAACTTGCCCTGCCCCAAACAGGAATTGTGGTAGGTCACAAGGTTATTGTAGGGAGCTATGGTACTGCTATCTTTATTCCTACCATGCTGCCTTCAGAGCTGGACCCTTGGTAGTGAGTGGTGGCCACTTAAGAGCCATTTGTGGAAAAGGGCATTCCAGTGCCTGGAGCATGAAGCAGTTGTCTGAGCAAGTCATTTTTATTGGAAGACCTAAGCAAGCCCATTCAGAGAACTGGGATGAAGAGGAATTCATTTAACTCTGAATGTAGGTTCTCATTTTTCTGAGCTGGCCAGGGTCTCAGATGCCCTAGAATTGGGCCCTACTGCATGTCTTCCATTGTTTTGTGTTCAGTGCTGCCCATATTCTTTGATGACTCTTTGCCCTCCATTGCCAAGCATTTCAAGTCTCTCCTTTCAGAGATGCTCAGCCCATTTCAGTACTTACTGTCAAAGAGGATGACCCTGCCATCTCCACCACAGGGTTGGGTATGGTCCCCAAAGCAAACATTGTTACATTCTGTGCTGGCGGCCTCCCCGAATTGCCAATAGTCAGGGTTATTCCCACAGAAACAGGCATAGCCTGACTCCATGCCTGCAAACTAAGAGAACAAAAAGACTTCAGGCAGGAAGCCCTGACATTTGAGGAATATAAGTAGCAAGATACCAGGGCATAAAGGGCACAGCAAAGAGTGTGCCATTTGAAGGAGAATGATTAGGAGTGGGTCAGGAGAAACCTGACAAGTTGTTCTGCAGATGTCTGGGATGTGGGGGGTACCATTAGGGCTGGAGAGAAAGCCGTGTGTGTGTGTGTGCGTGTATGTGTGTGTGTGGTTACACATACAAAACCATTCACATGCCTGCAGGCACCTCATCCTGGCACATGAAGTATTCCGTTTTTGGCTTATGCCCAATCAGGAGGGAGGTTGGACTCCCCAGAGTAGGAGGATGAGGATTCCTGGGGCATTAAAAACCCCTCTCTGTAAATGGAGAGCCGAGCAATTACCTTGAACTGCTGATTACGGCAGAAGCGGATGCAGGTTTGAATAGTAAGTTTGTTGGAGGTCTTGCTGAGGCCAGTCAGAGGGGGATCTCCATAGTCCTTGTAACAGCCAAGATACCCAGGCACTGGAATGAATGATGGGAGAACAAAGAGTCTAGCCAGGTGCCCATGCGTATACTGAGACACAGGCTTCCCTGTGTCACCCGGAGGGCTATCTGCAGCCTTTCACAGAGATCTCATATTAGTGAGCTCCTGCTGCATGACACTGGCCTTTAGAAAACATGACTGCAGCAGAGGATGAGACGATAACAAATGAGTAGGCTCCATTCCTGAATACATACACACAATGGGTTAGAACCATGTTCTGCTAGGAACCACACAAGTAGATAAGATAGAGAATTTCATTACACAGCATTCTTGCTGTCAGCAGTAATAAACAGGATGTTTCCACTACGTTTGAATGGGATCAGGGTACATTTGGGTTTGGGATGGTATATGTTGTAATGAGGCCTTGCTACGAAATATGGTTAATATTAAAACCATTTTCCTGGAGATGACCATACAACAATAATCTGCCAAAGTGGAGGCCCCAAAGCCATTGATTCAATGCTATCTTTCAAGGCACTGCCTTGCCAGGTAATCATAGATGGTTACTGGGCATAGAAGGAATTCAAATTGATTCCATGTTATAATGCCTGGGGGAAGGGGTCAGAGGACAGAGTCACCTAGTCCACAATTTGTCATCAAAGACTATAACCTTTACTAGCACTGCTAGTAGTTGAGTGGCGTGTGCTAGAGGGACGTTACATTTCCCATAGGTTGTGTGCGTGACTCATTGGCAATGGGCTGTAGCTGCATTTGGTGGCAGCAGGATGTCTATCACGGGGGAAGATCTAAGCCAATATTTTCATACAACATCAGCAGAGATGCCATTCTCATCTGCAGTGCTGTGTAGCGAATATCAAATTGGAGTCAGCTTAGCACTCTAGTCTGCTCTTCACCCAGGCAGGCCCAGGACTAGATGAGCGCCATGTTCTGCCTGAGGTCTAGTTGGACTCAGGATTGAGGTATGCTGCATATGGCAGAAACCCCATGCCTAGCTGGTGCTTTAGTAGTTAGAGCCTAACTCATGAGCACAAAACTCACCCTAGAAATTGGGGTTAGGAACCACCTTAGTGTGGGGTGGACAAGAGACAAGCCCTGGGACTCTGTTTACCTCTTAATTCCCTGGCATCCATTCAGGATGAGCAACATTTGCTAAAAGAGTTTGTGCTGGTGTCCAGGAGAGAGGAAACTCCCTGCACTTGGGATTCCCCATGCAGGATACTTTTGCAGAGTAGTCTGAAAGAAGTTTAGAGAATGGAACAGTAGTTGTGACTCCCTCCCTGTCTGTCACTGTGGGACACCACACCCCCTTGCTGCCACACCTCCTGGGTCACTGTGGGTCAGGCTCAGGGACACCTCCCCCCCGCAACCTTAGGGAGCCCACACAGGCACTCCAGCCCCCCTGCTACCTTATAGCAAGGCTGGAGCACAAAAAATCTACTAGCCTGGGCACCCCTTGGCTCTGGTGTGTGAGGGAATGTGAAGAGTGTCTTTCTCCTTCTCAGTCACGGGCCACATCAGCAAGGATTTGGAGTTTTCATTTGTTTTGCTTCTCACTTGTGTGTGGCTCCTGACTGATTTTTCTATGGGTCAGCAGCCCCCCTGCCACTGCTGTAGGGGCTCTGGCCTCCAGTCCAGCAGTGCCACAGACAATCTCTGTTGGGAGAGTCTATTTCCTAATTCAGATGGGTGGCAGAACAATGCAACCCTCCTACCAACTGGGTGGGGAGACAGCCATCCTGGAAGGCAGGTGACAGGGCTCAGGGGATACAGGCCGCCCTACCCAGCTGCATCCCAGCCCAGGGCCCTAGCAGTGCTGAAGTGGTCCACGTCCACTGCTGGGTCAGAGGAGAAATCAGACTGCCTTGTGCAAGCTGTCCTACACTGGCACACAGCTGACCACTATTTGTCTTCCCTGCACTCCCTCCTCCCTGCCTCAGTGGTGCACCTGGGCTCTGGGGTTGTTGTCAGCTTTACTTGGGCAGATGTCAAATGGCAGCTCCACACACTTCCTCAGGGCCTGGCAGCTCCAGCACTCGCCCCCCTCCCTTGTCTGGGGCACCGAAGCAGACCCCGACAGGCTCAGGCTCCAGAGACTTCTTGCTCCTTCATCAGCTTTTCCCCAACTCAGCTAGAAAGAGGGCCTTTTACAGCATCATTTCCTGGTTTTGTCTTGCCCCTCCACTTCTGGTGGGGTGGCTGTAGATATCCTGCTTCTGCCTGCCTGGGGGAGGTTGTGTCTCCTGTCCCATCTCTCTGGGTGGGAGACCACACCCCCTTGCAATATGACCCCTCAAATCTGGCTTCCACTTTCTGGGGCTTGTATGGTCCCCTCCCCGACTTGTGAGAGACCATCCATATTCACATTCTTCCTATTTGCCTGATGCTGTACAGGAAAAGCATAATGGCTTCAGGTCACGTACCGCCACATTAGTCTCACATGTGAGTCTTTCATAGGCAGGAGCAACTTGAGAGGGGCATGGGGGGTGACCTCAGTGAAGAAGACCCATCAGGAGGTTATATCACAGGGCCTCCACAAGCCATTTGATTGCTAGGGCTTCCTTCTGAATTGTCGATTTGTCGTGCTCCCACGGGAAGAGGATTGGCTGTTCTCTCAGTCGAGGGCTGAGAGAACAGCCCTGAGGCCTATGGCTGAGGTGTGGGTCTGGCCTATGAACTGAAGAGCGAAAGAGGGGCTATAAAGCACCAGTGCCTTCTAGAGATGATTTTTACCACTGAAATGGCTTGGCACACTCAAGGCACCAGTGGCTGAGCTGGGGCTTATTTCAAGTTAGGGGCTCCGTCAAGGGGCAGCAGTTGAGAGAGAGTTATCCCCTTCCTCAACGCCCTGTCTTTCTCTGCGTCACTTACAAACCGGGTCACTGCGGGAGAATTAATGCCATTCACAACATATTCGTGAAGATGCTTCTTTCAGAGACACACTCGATATCTGTTGTAGCAAGTGCAAGTACGGTAGAAATGTCTTGTAGTCAGCCAGATGGCTTTAGTAGATTATGTTTATGAGAGATCCCAGGTATAAACCCAGGCTCATCATTCACTGTTGGGGTGCTCCCTGTTCTTGTTTCATCTGAACCACATTTCGATGCACACCAGAGTGTCTACTATTATTAATTATTTGTGCTACATTAGGACCCACAATTTGCAGGATGCTTTCTGACCCCAGTCACAGCCCTGGAGTGTACAAATCAGAAGGTAGTAGTGGTCTAGTTTGGGGGTGATAAACAGCAATATATCATCTGAAACTTCATATTGCCTTGACACCAATGGTCAGATGTCTTTAGTCAAGTATGAAGCTAGTGCACCTGCACATTTTAAAATTATTTTCCTTTCTCCTAGCAGCACCACTCGTTTCCCCATGCTCAGTTCCTCCCTTTGCTCTTCCACCATCCATGCTTTTATTTCCATCACTTGAAGACCGAGAGTTGTATAATCACCATCTGTGAATCAGAGTCATGTGAAGGCAAGCAAAGTGCACCTACAGTAGGGCCCTGTAACTGGCATCAATGCTTCAGTCAGCAGCTCCTTATTAGCCACCTGGACACCTACAATAGTCTGGCTGATTCTGAAAAAGTCTGCATGTAATGAAGTGGGCCTGGCTAAGTACCACTCTGTTCCAGTCCCTGCCTGCATAAAGTAATGAAAGGGTAGTAGCAGTCAAACAGATGCCAACAGCATTTAATTTCTGCCCCTCACGTCAGATTTAATGTCAGGGCTTAGTAAAAGATTGGCCCTGGGCTCTGATTGATGACTGCACTGATGGCCTTGATCTGGGGCTACACCTCCATGTTCACACCTTTAATACCTCAGCAGCCTCCAGCACTGTCCATTGTGAAGTGCTGCTCCCACCACAGAGGGAATATCAAGAGTGGATGCATCACTATCCTCTCTCTGACAGTTCACACAGAACTGAGATGAACCATCGCCAGTAGGGCCCATTACTCATTTGGGAGCGGAGTCCAAATATCTGTCAATATCTTGTGTATACTCACTCTCATTTCAAAAGGCCCAGTGCTCTGGCCTGCCACAATAGCAATGGTGATGGCCTGGAGCCCTGGGACCTTTTCAATCATGAGGTCCAGGGGATCATAGTGGATCAGAAGCTAAGTATGAGTCAACAGTGTGACACTGTTGCAAAAAAAGCCAACACCATTCTCAAATGTATGAGGAGGAATATTGTAAGAAAGACACGAGAAGTCATTCTTCTGCTCTACTCTGTGCTGGTTACGCCTCAACAAGAGTATTGCGCCCAGTTCTGGGCACCGCATTTAAGGAAAGATGAGGACAAATTGCAGAAGGTCCAGAGAAGAGCAAAAAAACAAAAAAGGTCTATAGAAGATGACCTATGATGGAAGACTGAAATAATTGGGCTTGTTTAGTTTGGAAAGGAGAAGACAGAGGGGACATGAGAGCAGCTTTCAAGTATCTAAAAGGGTGTTACAAGGAGGAGGGGAAAAAATTGTTCTCCTTGGCCACTGATGATAGAAGCAATGGGCTTAAATTGCAGCAAGGGAGGTTTAGGTTGGACTGTTTCTGAAAAAATCATGTTAATCTGTATGTCTGATAATTCTGTTCTTTATTAGAGTCTCAAACAGTTTGCATGGTACTGAAGTCAGACTGACTGGCCTGCAATTGCCAGGATCACCTCTAGAGCCCTTTTTCAAAATTGTCATTACATGAGCAACCCTTCAGTTATGGGGAACAGAAGCTGATTTAAGTGGTAGGTTACAAACCACAGTTAGTAGTCCTGCAATTTCACATTTGAGTCCCACTAGAACTCCTGTGAGAATGCATTCTGCTCTTAGATACTTATTCTTTAATTTATCAGTTTGCTTCACCTTAGGCAGTTTCTCAGATTTGTCACCTACGAAGAAAGGCTCAGGGTTGGGAATCTCCTTCACATCCTCTGCAGTGAAGGCCAATGCAAATAATTCATTTAGTTTCTCCATCATGGTCTTTTCTTCTCTGTATACTGCCTCACATCTTATAATTGTGACCTATAACTCAGGGGTGGCAGGTATAATGGGCAAGGGGAGGCACTGCTTTCCCAAACCACCAGCCTTGGTCTGACTATTCTCCATGCACAGAATGCCTGCTGTAGGCACACTGTGGATGGAGTGTTGCTGCCCACGAGCACACATCTTCCCTGTGCTCTGGGGCCAGGGAGGCTGGGGTCATGTGCCCTCCTCCCTCCCTGTCATGCTGGGAGGACAGCTTGGCTCTGGTGGGGATGGGGCTTGGGTAGAAGGGGGCAGCCCTACTTTCACCCACTGCCCAGGCCTATACTCTTTGTTGCAGTGTTTAAATACATGCTATTCGGATGAGGCCATTTTACCAAGTGATCTATAAATGTCAATGCAACTGATTTGTTCTGTCATTCATTCATCATTCCACCAATTTCTGTGTCAGTGTATGACAGACACTGAGGAATTACATTTCCAGCTATGAAATTAAACAGCACTGAGAAACCTGCCATGCTGTCTGCATGCTTCCTTCAACAACTCCATACATTTGGGCCGTGTCCAGACTCAGGGGTTTTTTCGGGAAAAGTAGCCTTTTCCCGAAAAAACTTCCCCTGCGTCCAGACTCAAGCTGCGTTCTTTCGAAATTATTTCGAAAGAACGCGGCTTTTCTTTCGATGGTGGTAAACCTCAATTTACGAGGAAGAACGCCTTCTTTCGAAAGTTCCTCTTTCGAAAGAAGGCGTTCTTCAATGTAAATAGGCCATCTTCGAAAGAGAGCATCCAGACTCGCTGGGTGCTTTCTTTCGAAAAAGCGGATTTCTCTTTCGAAAGATCCGCCTGCAGTCTAGACGCAATCTTTCGAAAGAGGCTCTATTATTTTCAAAAAGACATCAATTCTCAGTTTGTCCAAAAGCAAACTATACCACTGCATAGGAAAGATAGAAAGTATGGCAAAAGGCTACCTTGGCTTAACCAAGAGACCTTGCATGATCTAAAAATAGAAAAAGGAGTCATATAAAAAGTGGAAACTAGGCCAAATTACAAAGGATGAATTCAAGCAAACAACACAGGAATGCAGGAGCAAGAGCAGAAAGGCAAAGGCACAGAATGAGCTCAGACTAGCTAGAGACATAACAGGTAACAAGAAGACTTTCTATAAATATATTAGACACAAGAGGAAGGCCAAGGACAGGGTTGGCCCATTGCTCAGTGAGGAGGGGGAAACAGTAACAGGAAACTTGGAAATGGCAGAGGTGCTTAATGACTTCTTTGTTTTGGTTTTCATCAAGAAGTATGATGATGAAGGAATGCCTAACATAGTGAATGCTAGTGGAAATGGAGTAGGGTTAGAAGATAAAACAAAAAAAGAACAAGTTAAACATCACTTAGAAAAGTTAGATGTCTTCAAGTCACCAGGGCCCGATGAAATGCATCCTAGAGTACTCAAGGAGCTGATAGAGGAGGTATCTGAGCCTTTAGCTATCATCTATGAAAAGTCATGGAAGTCGGAAGAAATTCCAGAAGACGGAAAAAGGGCAAATCTAGTGCCCATCTATAAAAAAGGAAATAAGAACAATCCAGGAAACTATAGACCAGTCAGTTTAACTTTCTGTGCCAGGAAAGATAATGGAGAAAGTAATTAAGGAATTCATCTGCAAACACCTGGAAGATAATAAGGTGATAGGTAACAGCCAGCCTGGAAGTGTAAAAAAAAATCATGCCAACCCAATCTGATAGCTTTCTTTGATAGGATAAAGAGTCTGGTGGGTAAGGGAAAAGCGGTGGATGTGGTATACCTAGACTTCAGTAAGGCATTTGATATGGCTTCACATGACCGACCTATCAATAAACTAGGGAAATACAACCTAGATGGGGCTCCTATAAGGTGGATACATAACTAGCTAGATAACCATTCTCAGTTCACAGTAATGCTGGAAAGGCATAAAAAGTGGGGTTCCACAGGGATCTGTTTTGGGACCAGTTCTGTTCAATATCTTCATCAACGATTTAGACGATATCATAGAGAGGACGCTTATTACATTTGCAGATGATCCCAAGCCGGGAGGGGTTGCACGTGCTTTGGACAATAGGGTCATAATTCAAAATGATTTGGACAAATTGGAGAAATGGTCTAAGGTAAATAGAATGAAGTTTAATAAGGACAAATGCAAAGTGCTCCACTTATGAAGGAACAATCCATTTCACACATATAGAATGGGAAGCGACTGTCTATGAAGGAGACCTGCAGAAAGGGATCTAGGAGTCAGAGTGGACCACAACCTAGATATGAGTCAACAGTGTGATGCTGTTGCAAAAAAAGCAAACATGATTCTGGGATTCATTAACAGGTATGTTGTGAGTAAGACACGAGAAGTCATTCTTCTGCTCTACTCTGTGCTGATTGAGCTTCAATTGGAGTATCGTGTGCAGTTCTGGGCACCACATTTCAGGAAAGATATAGAGAAATTGAAGACGGTCCAGAGAAGAGCAACAAGGATGATAAAAGATCTAGAGAACATGAGCTATGAGGCAAGTCTGAAGGAACTGGGCTTGGTTAGTTTGAAAAAGAGGAGTGTGAGAGGGAACACAATTGCAGTTTTCAAGTATCTAAAAAGGTGTTAGGAAGTTTTTCCTAATGTCCAGCCTAAACCTCCCTTGCTGCAGTTTAAGCCCCTTGCTTCTTGTTCTATCCTCAGAGGACAAAGAGAATGATTCCTCTCCCCTCCTTCCTTAAGTGTCAGGGTGGTTAAATGCAGGAATAAATTGCCTAGGGAGGTTGTGGAATCTCCATCTCTGGAGATATTTAAGAGCAGGCTGGACAGACCTCTATTAGGGATTATCTAGATGGTGCTTGGTCCTGCCATGAGGGCAGGGGACTGGACTGGATGATCTCTTGAGGTCCCTTCCAGTTCTAATGTTCTATGATTCTGTGATCTGTTGTAATTTGGTCTCCCTCTGAAATTTCATAGTCATCTGATTACCAAGGAGAAAGAAACTCAATCACGCTACTGCTGCTTCGAAGCATAACATCTGATATATTTAGAGGCAGTTACTATTTTCAGTTAAAACAAAAAACAGGACTATGCAGCACTGTAAAGACTAACAAGATGGTTTATTAGATGATGAGCTTTGGTGGGCCAGACCCACTTCCTCAGATCAAATAGTGGAAGAAAATTGTCACAACCATATATACCAAAGGATACAATAAAAAAAATGAACACATATGAAAAGGACAAATCAAATTTCAGAACAGAAGGGAAATGGGGGGGGGGAGGTAAATGTCTGTGAGCTAATGGTATTAGAGGTGATAATTGGGGAAGCTATCTTTGTAATGGGTAAGATAATTAGAGTCTTTATTCAGCTACACCAGACTAACACGGCTACATTTCTATCACTATTTTCAGTTAGTTCTTCTCCACATCTTGAGCTGCTCTTCCTTGAGCATTCACACACTTGATGCTGAAATTTTGTTTTTCACAATTTCAAGCCTCTTAGAAATTTCTCATATTGCAAAGGTTGGAGATAGAGAGAGACCAGGCACACTCTGGAACCATCACTACTGCCATTTTTTACTAGGAGCATTTATTCTATATGACATACTTATGAATGCACCATCTCAACACATACTTCTCCATGGCACATGGTACTAACCATTACTATTGTTGGGCTTGAAATATGGTGCAATTGCTTTCCACGAAAACTGTAAGAACAGATTGGAATTAGTTAGCGCAATCTGTAAAAGAGAATGATGCTACACAAGTCCCTCCACACAATTACTATAGCTTGGTGTTTCCTGTCTTATACCTGTCCTAAGCTGTGTTGAGTCACACTACCAGAAATTCTTTGACTCATCAAGCAACATCCATGCTTGAATACATCTATGCAGATGGCTGCTTGCAACACTGGCTCATTAATTTTTGAAAAACCGAACAATCAATTTCCAGCCTAATTTCTCTATCCCTCCACCAAGCTACACAAGTCCTGAGGGTGTATTATTCAAATCTAGCTACAGTCTGCCTGAAGCTTATCTTCAGGCTTGCTAGAACCAGAAAGAGAGGAGAAGAAACAAGCTCTTCTGACTTTAATAACTGCATAAACTATCAGGTTTGCATTAAGACTTGGAGGGACTTGCAATATATGGTTTGTGCTAAATTGATGTAACTCCCTTTCCTAGGATCTGGTTTCAAGGCAATGCTTGAAGCAGCTACTACTGCTCAAAAGGCCATTTTGTAAATGTAAATCTGGGATTATCTGTTCAAATAAAAATGTCCACATTTAAATCCTCTGCTCCCCATCACTTAGAAAATGACTGGGGCTAATACTGAAAGGATCTCTGTGTGTGGAACAAATGGGCAGAAAATTTGCTTTCCAACTTATTTTTTATTAGATCCAAATCCAAATAATTTGCTAGCATCTGTGTACTTAAAAGAAACCAGATGTCCCATTTTAAATCCAGAAAGTGCCCTGAAATTCAGAGTTGCTTTGAGCTGGAAGAGCTTCTGTTATCTTGGACAGGTGGCAAGCAAAATCCATTATAAATCATGCATTGTGGCTCTAAATTATAAAATAAGACCAAAACTTTCATTCCTTTTTAAATCCTACATAAAAATGCCCCTGTGCTTTACGGCAATTTTAAAAATTAAGTTGTCTAACTTGCATATACAATCCTCTTGTTTACATACCTATAAGAGAGAGTGGTGAGCAAGATCCAAAACATATTATACTCATGTACTTCAAACTGGAAGTTTTTCTAAGAGTACAGCTACACTGTGGGGTGTGGGGGTGGGTTTTGGAAGAGGTATGCAAATAGCGCTTTCATTTGCATACCTTCTTCTGTTTTTTTTCTGGAAGAGGCTTTTCTGCCATTTGATCCCATCTACATGGGGCCAAATGTTGGAACCCCCCCTCTTTTGAAAGCCCCTTTATTCCTTGTAAAATGAGGTTTTACAGGGACTTTTGAAAGAGGGATTTTTTCCTAACATTTGGCCCCGTGTAGATGGGACCAAATAGGGTTGCCAGATACTTTCACACAAAATACCGAGTATGGAGGGAAAAGTATTAGGTGAGAAAAAAAAAGGAGGGGGGCAAAGTTGCTGAGGAAAAGGAAACCCAACAACTGCTTGCAAAAAAAAAAAAAAGTCACTGCACCTTTAAATCTCCCTGCTCCTTCCTCTCCTGCCAGACACTGCAGGGGAAGAATGTCCCATGCGCCTTTTTATCCAAGAAAAACTGAAAATATCTTCTGTTGTTTTTTTTTACTGGACAGAGGCCACAAATACCAGACTGTCCAGGCCAATACCGGACACCTGGCAACCCTAAGGCCAAATGATGGAAAAACCTCTTCCAGAAAAAGCAGCTTGCTTTTTCAAAAAAAGTGGTTGCAGTCTAGATGCTCTCTTTTGAAAGAGGCTTTTAGTCTAGACGTAGCCTCAGGTATGAAAAATTTTGGTCTGTGTTGATAGGCACTATAGAAAAACTAAGATAATACAATACATTCAGGAATGTGATAATGGATAGTTGTTTTGGTTTTGTCTTTTTGAATATTAATTCTTTGCTATTTGCTATTTATTTACTTGTTATTTTTAATAAACATTTCTATATTATAAGAAACAAGCAGCACTTCATAGATTTTGAGCTAATGCCTGTACTGTATTATATTGTAAATAACATTCAGTAATTAGGAGAATGGATGGGGTATGGAGGATGCAGTAAGTTTGCTGTTAGCTCTGGAGCACAGAGATGAAAATTTTGCTTAGGAGACAAGTGGATAAAAAAAACCTGTTTGATTTCATTCAGGTTCCCATTATGAAGGTCACTAACCCACTGCCTATTCATGTGACTGTCATTCTTTGTGGAATAGTAAATCAGGCCAGGAATAATCGTTTTTCTTACTTCGGCAAGATGGAATCTCACAGTATTTCCAATACACTTCATCCTCACAGTCTGCAATATAGCACCAGGGGCTAACATCTCCATCAGGGTTCCTAGCATGGGAAGAAGACATTTTTGTCAAACATTTTTGTGATCCATATACAGATCCTCTATTTTTGTATTAAATTAATCATGATCATAATTATTTTAATTTCTACTGCAGTGTTTCAGCTGGTCTGTCTTTCCAAGAAGACAGTGAAGAACAGAGTGTTAAGAACTGCTGAGCTAATAGATACTGGGAAAATTAAAAGACTTTATAGGTGCAGATTTTTGGTAAATCAGCGAAGATCATAGTATTACAGTAAGGCTGTGTCTACACTGGGCCACTTATTCCGGAAAAGCAGCTGCTTTTCCGGAATAACTTGCCAGCTGTCTACACTGGCCGCTTGCTTTTCCGGAAAAGCAATGACGATCTACTGTAAAATTGTCAGTGTTTTTCCGGAAAAACTATGCTGCTCCCGTTCGGGCAAAAGTCCTTTTCCGGAAAATATGTTCCGGAAAAGGGCCAGTGTAGACAGCACAGTAGTCTTTTCTGCAAAAAAGCCCCAATCGCGAAAATGACGATCGGGGCTTTTTTCCAGAAAAGCGCGTCTACATTGGCACGGACGCTTTTCCGGAAAAAGTGCTTTTCTGGAAAAGCATCCTGCCAATGTAGACACACTTTTCCGGAAATACTTATAATGGAAAACTGTTCTGTTTTAAGCATTTCCGGAAAAGGGTGCCAGTGTAGACGTAGCCTTATAAGAGTTTCAATCTTCTGGTAAAGGCTTAGCTTACTCGCACAAACAAAGGGAATTCTCACTGCCAAACTACTGACTACCCCATTACCCAAGGCAGTGCAGTAAAAGCTGCACTTCTGAGGATTCCCTTGCCTTTGTGGGGTCAAAGGATAACTCCACAAGCCTTGTCAGTAAATGGTAGGAAAGAAACCAAAAGGGCCTTTTTACACAAAATACAGGGAAGTAGAGAATCAATCCCAAAGGGAATGTAGGACCATTGAGAACTTACAACATAGACTAAAATAATGAGAGAAGCCCACAAGCTTTGTCATTTTGGGGAAACCCATTTT